>NW_007247648.1:824641-891620 GCF_000164805.1 Carlito syrichta
CCAGAGCCTCCCTGTGTGACCGCGGCTTGATGCCGGGTGCCCGGGCTGGAGACAATGCAGCTGGGGAGGGATCTGGAGGGGGCTGGGACCGGAGACTTCCACACACGAGTAGAACGGCAGCAGTGGGGCGGGGGCGCAATATCTGGCCTTGCGTGGGACTGAAGTTCCCGGGCCTGCCCCCAGCGCGGTTGGTGGTGGGCTGGGGGATGGGGGTAGCGAAGTGATAGCCTTTTTGGGGAACTCACGTTCAGAGAATCTCACAAGTTCACCTATGCCGTCGCCATCTTGCCCCGTCTCTGTACCACATTTTTTTAATCCAGTCCTCTTTTGATGGACAGCATGGTTAGTTCCATGATCTTGCTATTGCGAACAATGCGACGATAAACATACGTGTGCAGGTATTTTTTTTTTATGGAGTGATTTGAGTTTTAAATCTATTACACCCAACAGAGGATCTGGTGTACAAATGACACTAAATAAAATTGGAAAGTAGACAAAAGGAAGGAAGGACAGAAAAACAAATGAAGTTAGGGAAGAAGCAGTTAGAGAAAGAGCAGGAAAAAAATTAAATAGGCCTTAGATATTTACATATTGCCCTATGGTTAGTCGAAAGCATTTGATCCTCCCCAAACTTCACAATGAAAACGTACTGGAACTAGCATTCAAGTCAGCTCCAACGTCTTCCTGTGTTATCCCAGGCCTTCCAACATGGAGTGTCCAGTAACACAGTAGCCACCCAAGAATCATGGTGAGGTTGTAACATACAGGCTACACTGTAAGCATCAATCGTCTTTTGGGCATATAGCCTTCTGCATAGATATGATAAAAAAGAAGCTGACATATTAAAAATAAATGGATGTAACTCAATCAGAATTCTGGGGATCAGGCTATTACATTGGACCCTGTTTCAAAGCATATACATTTTCTTGAGAACCTCACCCCCATGCTGCATTGTACTGCCAGCTAGTCAGCGCTGTGAATGCCTTCAAAAGGCCATTATGCTGTTTTCTTCAGACAGCAGCTTAGGATGCTGAGAAACACGTTAAGGCCAGTGAATTCCAAGAGTGTGATCCCACAGCCTCACTTCTTGTGCTGTGAATTTCCTTGATCAGAAGCAATGCGGTGTTAAATCCCAATAGCAGAGAGGTAGTCTATAAGCCCACAGATGGTAGTTCTGGCAGAAGCATTGTGTTCAGGGAGAACCAATTCCTATCCAGAGTAAGTGTTTACTTCAGTAAGAATAAAACGATGTTCCTTTCATGATGGAAGCAGTGTCATGTGAGCAACCTGCCACCAGTAGCTGGCTGATCACCCAGGGGAGTATTGCCACATCAAGAGCTCTGTGATGGTCTCTGCTGCTGGCTGACTGAGCCCAGAGCAGTGGCTGCAGCCAGATGGGCCTTGTTGAGTGGAAGTATATGTTACTGAGCTCATGCATTACCTTCATCCCTACCACCGTGACCGCTTACTCATAAACCCATTAGACAATGGTGAGCATTATCATGGACACAGATATACTCACATTGTTTTTTTTCATCAAGAGATGCCTATTTACACGTCTCTTCCCCGAGTTTTCTCATTACCGATTTTCTAACCATGTTTCTTTTAAGACCTTGACCATTCAGCCACACCACTGGTAACATCCCATGAATCGGTACATTATCAGGTTTGGCCCTTTCTCCTTCCAAGACAAATACGCCATCAGGCGCACTGCTCAAAATTTTACCCACTAGGAGGATATGCCTTCACCACTGCCCTTCAGGGATATCCCACAAAGGAGCTCTGGGACGGCTGTTATTCATGTTCTGATGGCGCTAGCATATGATGTAGAATCATTTGTAAACCAGGCCTGAGTTGTTTAACTCGCTCTTGGTTTGTGGGCAGCCACAGGTGCAGGCTGGGCGAGAAAAGGTCATGTAGCACAGGTGAAGTCTATGGGCATTTGAACCACTTATTTGCGCAACTTAATTATGCCTTCAGGACCTGCTCAGGCCCAAATCTGGTATATGCTACTTCTATTTGATGACAGTGTATGGCTGTGCATATCCACCTTTATGGTCTGGTGGATGGGTCAGATAATACCCTTTTCATGATAAGCAGCTCAGGTCACAGGGTACCTTGGTGGTTCACGGTGAAATGTTCTGTCTCTACTAAGGCTCACAGCAGACCAAAAGCTTTTCTCAAAAGAAAAGTAGTTAGTCACAGAGGATGGCAGGGTCTTGCTCCAAAACTTTAAGAGCCTTCAGTATTATTTATCTATAGGGGTATACCAGAAGCTCCAAACAGTATCACTATTTGCCACTGACACTTCAAGCACCATATAATCTACTGTATTATAAGACCCAAGTGGCAGGGCATCTTACACAGCAGCCTGAACCTGTTGCAGAACCTTCTCCTGTTTGGGACTCCCCTCAAAACTAGCAGCTGTGTGTGTCACTTGGTATATGCGCCAAAGTAATATATCCAAATGAAGAATATGTTGCCTCCCTCCCATATCTGGAGTCTCTCTTTCTCTCTCTCTCATAGCAGTGGCCAGATACAGAATGTACTTTTCACCTTAGAAGGGATCTCTCTACATACTCCACTCCACTGAATCTCTAGAAATTTCACTGAGATAGAAGGTCCTTGGATTTCAGTTCGATTTATTTTCTATCCTCTAACATATAATTGTGTTACCAGGAAGTCTAGAGAAGTTGCTGCTTCTTGCTCATTGAATCTAATAAGAATCATTTTACCAAAATAACGTCATCAATGCAATATGATGTGGAAGGAAAAGTTGGTCAAGATCCCTGTGTGCTCAATTAGACCATAAGGCTAGAATGTTGACGTATCTCTGATGTGAAGCAGTAAAGGTGTATTGTCAGCCTTGCCAACTCAAAACAAACTGCTTCTGCTGATCTTTATTAACATTAGAGATAAAGAAAAAAACATTTACCGGTTCTAGTTATATTCCAGGCACCAGACTTTGCTCAAGCTCCAAAAGCACACCTGGGATAGCAGTTGCAGTTGCAGTTGGCATTTTCACCTGGGTAAACATATATCAATCCACTGTCATTCCCTAAAATCCATCTGTTTTCTGCATATGACAGATAAGAGGGTTGAATGAGGTTGTGGTTGAAATTACCACTCCTGCATCTTTGCAATCCTTGATGATGGCAGTAACTTCTGCAATCTTTCTAAGAATGTGGCATTTTTTTTTGTTTACTATTTTCTTATGTAGAGGCAGTTCTGTTGGCTTCTCCTTGACCTTTCCAGCCATAACAGTTCCTCGCTTCACAGGTCAGGGGACCACTCTGAGGATTCTGTCAGTTGCTGAGTAAGCTGATTCCTATGATTCATTCATTCAGGAACTGGAAAAATAATAGTAAGATGGTTTCAGGGATCCCACTGGGACCACAGTGAGATGAACTTGAGATAAAACTCCATTGACCACCCAGTCTTCTTAAGTTTCTACTTGATTAACAGAGTAAGAGCCATTAGTACAAGCTGTATTTTTTATAACTGCAATTCATGGGTCTAGGTATCAAGATATGAAAATGGAAATTACCACTGTTCACTATTACCTCTGGTGACTCGGTAGCAAGTTTTTTTTTTCTTTCTATACCCACCCACTTCAAGCTCTGTTGGTCTAGAGGTCTTAATTTCAGGAGAAAGAATGCGTCTGCCATGAGACACAGCAATGATTCCACTAAACTAGAAGTTATGACTGTCACCCATCCACTCTGGGCTCTTTATGCCTCTAAATGCACTGGTAAGTAAGGGAATTGGTATGCTGCATGGGGTGATTGATCATGACTTATAAGGAATAAATTGGACTTACACTCCACAGATGAGGCAAGGGAGAATATGGCTAGAGTACAAGAGATTCCCTAAGGCATCTGTTAGTAATACAATGCCCTGTGATTAACGTACAGGGAAAAATGTAACAACTCAATCCAGACAGGACTATTAATGTCCTAGAACCTTCAGGAATGAAAATTTGGGCCACCTCACCAGAGAGCCATGACTAGTGCAAGTGTTTGTTAATATCAAAGAAAATACAGACAGAATGAGTAGCAGAAGTCAGTAGTTAAAATATCAACTCCAATTGCATGAATGAAGGCTGAAGTTGTCATATGTACTTTGTTATGAATATGTTTTGGGTCTGTGTGTATAAAGCAAATATTTTCTTTCCACTGTCGTGCAATATAAGGTGTATTAACTTGTCATGGTATTTAAGTATTAATTTAACATCATAGTGTTTAAGTTAAAGGATATCAAGGAGAAGAGTAAATATTACCCAATTACTTTGTATTTTGGATTGGAAATTTTTGGTTGTATGCTGGATATTGTATTATATTAGGCAGAAATATGGTCTTGTTATTGTCTTTATATGGAAATTAAGTATACTTTAAGATGTGTAGAGGTGCCAAGTTGACAGAGAATGGATTTGTCATGATAAATTTTATGTGCAACATGACTGGGTCATACAGTTCAGATATGTGGTGAAGCACTATTTATCATGTTCCTGTGAGAGTGTTTTGGGGTGGCATTAACATTTAAATTAGTGGACTCTGGGTACAGCAGACCAGTCCTTCATACTGTTTGTGGGCTTCATTCATTCAGTCAAAGGCCCGAATAGAGCAAGACCGACATCCCCCAAACAAAAGGGAATTCTGTTAGCAGGGGACCCATATACTTGAACCGCAGTATCAGTGCCTTCCTCTTTCTGTAGCCTGATGGCTTTCAGACTCAACTGAAGTTTTTTTCGCATTTTCCAGCCTACCACCCCACCCTTCAGGTTTTGGACTCACCACCTTTTATAATGACCCATCATGTCCTTAAAATAATTATCTTTGTATGTGTATATGTATATAACAAACACACACATGCATCCACTTTCTTCTGTTTTTGTGGAGAATCCTGACCTATACTGGCATCATGCTCACATCTGAGAAAGCTTTTTAAAGGCGGCAGCAGATAAAAATAATTTGGAAAGTTGACAGAAGATTACAAAATTCAGCTCAGAAGAGATTCTTAAAGAATATATTGTTAATAGATTTAGAATTTTTTTAAAAAAGCAGTTGACCTTTAATTTGGTTTAATTGAAAAATACTTCTCTCTACTAATAGACCTAATGCTGCTAGGAAAATAGAGTAAACTTTGCTCAAGTTCTGATATACCATGAAGCTGCTGAGCACCCAAATATGATGGTTTGGAATTCATAAGGAAACAATATAAAAGTTTCATTTTAGCCGGGCTCGGTGGCTCAGCCTGTAATCCCGCACCTTTGGGAGGCTGAGGTGAGTGGATTGCCTGAGCCCGCGGGTTCGAGACCCTCCTGGGCAGCGAGACCTCATCTCTACAATTAATCAAAATATCAGCCGGGCATGGTAGTGCATGCCTGTAATTCCAGCTACTTGGAAGGCTGAGGTGGTAGGATCCCCGGAGCCCAGTAGGCGAGGCTGCGGTGGCCGGGAGCGGCCACTGCACTCCAGTCTGGGTGACAGAGTGAGACGCCAACTCAAAAAAAAAAAAAAAAAAGTTTCATCTTATTACAACCCATTAGATGGATCTTGATCTCTGTCACAAACAAATCTTTTGAACATGTGGTAACACCCTACCCTCCAGTTTAAGCAGTCAACTTGCCACTTGTGTTTCAATTATTTTGCAACTTAAATTTGTGTTACCATCCATTTTTTCCTCTTCACTCATATACATAATTGACCATCAGTCTAGGTTTGCCAGTTGGGATAAATTTAATACATCCTCCAGGTCATAATTTTTGTTTACTTTTGTTGCCTTTTTTCACCATTTTTTTCATTTTTTTTTCTTTTTGTTCATTTCCTTGGATCGCAGGCTTGGGTAGGATACACTCCCTCTGTTCTTCTGGAACTCTCCTTCATCTCCTTCTCCCACTTAGTCTCCATTGGCTTGCATAGTTGCGCAGAACATTATAATCTCTTTGGTGAGATAATTAAGCCGTTCATAAAATTTAACGAAAAAGCTGTGTGGTGCAGTATTGAACATAGATTTTCATGCAGATAGATCATAGCTTAAATACTAGCTGTTTTATTGGTTTGATATGTAAATTTCAGAGAAGTCTTAATGTATTTGAAACATTTTGAAAAATGGTAATAACTGACTCAGAGTTTTGCTATGAGGACGAAATGGGTATTTTTATTGTGAGCATACATACATATATCATATAGTCAGATCATAGGTGTTCAATTAATTATAGTTGATTATTACTAATAGGACATATTCTCAACATCTATTTATTCATTTATAATTTGAAATATATAAGAATGCAATGATAGTTGACAATGATGATTGGGTTACTCTTATTGACAGTTTTGTCTCTATATACCATGACATTCCTTCTGTGTAGAAAGAGTTGTAGTTTGAAGTATCTTCTTTGGAAACTGAGCATATTAGGAAAAAAATTGGATTATTAGTTATAGATAAGGTTTATGCTAGATTGAATATAAAATACAAATATACACAAAAATGATCCACATACCAAATAACTTTATTATTTAGTAAATGTAAGTAGAAAGACTCAAAATTTTATAAAGTAAGACAAAGCAGTAATGATTGGTCCTGACTAGTTTGATAAATGAGTATAATGAGACCAGAGGTTAATGAATTTACTGTAAAAAAGATGGTCAAAGAAGATTTCACTAACTTATGGTATGTTGGTGCTAGCTTGCTAAATATTCATAAATTGGTAAAGCGGGGTCTTAAAAACAGCCATTATTAAAAACTAAATTATACTTATAATTAAATTATGTTGCAAACAAAGATAATACTCCAAACTCATCAATTCCTAATTATTTTACTGTAATTTAATATTCTCTACTTTTTTAGGTTGTTTGTATCTATTGTATCTGGTAGATATGCTATGTAATGCTGTGTTGATGCATGTCTTTTCCCAACTCTACATGCAGGGATATCAACTTGGTAGGCTGAAATCACACATGATGGGAGAATTTACACTGTAAGAATTGGCAGATACTACAAATAGAGGCTTGATATATTGTTTTGTTAATTGTTCAAACTTAGTTTGATGAAGAAAATGTTACTAATGGAAAACAACAAAAGATTTTTGAGTCTACTACTAATCTAAAATGATTGCAGTTTAACAAATAGTATTCCATTTAAAAAGCAACAAAAAAGAGAATAGAAAAGTAAATTAAAAATTAATTAGGCTAAAAGTTGTTTGGGAAAAGATTAACAAAATTGACAAAACTTAAATTAGATATTCAAGCAGAAAAAAGGATTGAAGACTCAAATTACAACAATCAGAAATGAAAGAGCAGATATTTTTACATATCTTAAATAAACAGGATTTAAAGAAATACTATGTACAAATAAAAATTTTAAAATGAGATATGACAAATGAAATGAATAATTTTCTAAAAAGAGAGAAACTGCCAAATAGGCTCAAGAAATAATAGAAAACTTGAAAAGAATATAATAAGTAAGAAACTTAATTAGCAATTATACAAAACAAAAAGAGCAAAATAATGTCCAGGTTCAAATGGCCTCACTGGTGAATACATTTCAATATTTGATGAATAATTAATATCAAATTTTAGCAAATGATTCCAAAAAATAGAAGAGAAAAACATACTTCCCAACTCAATATATGAGGTCAATATCACCCTTACACCCAAACCAGAAAGACAAAGATAGCACAGGAAACAAAAATTACAGACTAGTATCTCCTATTGATATCTCTATTGATGCAAAACCCACAGCAAAATACCAGCAAACAAAATTTAGTGACAAATGAAAGGACTATGCACTATAGTCAAGTTGAATTTTTAATGACTCATTTGTTCAATATCTGAAAATCAATTGATGTAATACGCCATACCAATAGGATAAAGGGGAAAAAAAACCATATAATCATCTAAATATTGCAGAAAATGTGTTTGACAAATCCACCACTCTTAATGATAAGTGCATTTTCAAAACTAGCAATAAAAGGAAGTTTCAAAAATCTGATAAAGTTTATTTAGAAAAAAATTAAAAATAAAGAACACAGTTAACATAATAGTTAATAGCAAAAGACTGAATATTTGCTTACTATGATTAAAAAGACAAACATGCTCACTCATAACAACTTGTCAGCATTATATAGGAAATTATAGCCTGAATTAAGCAAATAATGAAATAAAAGTCATCTATTTTATAAATGAATGTGTAAAACTATCTCTATTTTTAGATGTATGGTTTTGTATATTGAAAACCTAAGGAATCACTAAAGAAAAACTACTAGAACTAATAAACGGGCTCAGTCATAAAAAATATAAGATCAAAATACAAAAATCAGTGTGTTTCTGTATACTTGAAATGAATAATCTGAGAATAAAATTAATATTCCATTGTATGAATGTGCCACATTTACATATATCTTTCTATCATCTATCTATCTACTTATCTATCTATCTAATCCATCTTCTTTCTGTCTATCTCTATAAGTTGATGGACAGCTGGATTATTTTTATCTGAAGCTTTGAAATTATGTGAATAAATTTTATGGCCATATGTTTTCATTATCTTGGATATATAGCCAGTAGAGGTATTACTGAGTCATATAATAATTACGTTTCGCCTTTTGAGAAACTGTCTGTTTCCAAAATAGCTATATTATTTACTGCTGTCCCAGCACTCTTTGTTGAAAAGACTGTTTATTCTATTTAGCACTTTATTACATTGCATTGTTTGTGTGCTTATTTATCATACCACTTACTCTAACATTGAGGAAAAGGACGGAATTATTTATCTTTTCTCATTAGGGTTTGTGTGTTCATTTTTGTGCTCATAAGATCTGACATCATAAATACTCAATAAGTGCTCATTCTGTGAACAAATTATTACCTTTATATACTTAATGGCTTCACTCTTGGCAACTTGAATGTCTGTGAATCAGAAATTATTTTAAGGAAAGTCTTTTTTGTACGTGTATTATCTAACATATATTAGCATTTTCAGGTAACTATGGTGATTATAGTTTACTTCAATATATTTGAATGTCAATGATCGGCCACTAAAAGATGCACTATTATATAAAGATCTGTACATTTTAAGCCTTTATATATTGTCTTGCAAAATTCTCAAATTACTTGGATGACTTTAATATCCTGAGCCCTTGTAAAATCTCTATACTTAAATGGTGCCTGAACTGATACTTCTCTTAACGGATGATCTGAAAGCATGTACATAGTTTTAGTGAAATGTGTATAATATAAATGAATCTAAAATATTGTGAATAGACATGAATTTTGAAAAACAAACCTTTCTTTTATGTATTAAATAACATATTTAAGATTTTGAATCTATGCCATATGATAATGAGAACTTGTTTTTAAATCTATGGTTTCTTAATCACAATTGAGCTATTTGCAGCACTCAATATTTTTCTGATGCCCATTATCAAGAAAGGGAGGAAAAATCAATAAAAACTTATCTTAAGGAGTCTATAGGTCTATGATGAATCTTGAGTCAATTCTAATTGTATCTTCTATGTCATTATATCTTGTAATAGAAAATAAAAATTGATGTTTAGACCGATGATTTACAGATCCTTCAGTATTTTTAGTTGCAAAAGAAGACATTGCATTATACCAAGTATCTCCATTAATTACAATAAAAAAACAAAATTTGTATGTTTATAAGAGACCAAGTGAATAAAAATCTTTAAAAGATTAAATTTAAATGATTAAATATCTAGAAAACTCAACAGGAATACAATTCCAGCTTGGAATTGTATTCCTGTTGAGTTTTCTAGATATTTCAGGGTTAATGACGTAAAATGTATCTAACATATAGATATCCTTGAAATAATTGAAAGTAATATGATACCAAAAGTTAGTGTGGTAGGATATCGAATGATGCCTTAGAAATGGTGGTTATTTTTATTACAGTTAAGAGCTATTTAGTGCCCAGGTAAGAGGGTCCACTGAATTTGTTGTGCGAAGATGTCTTTTGTGATTCTGCAGCAAGTAGTGTACTCTGATGGGTGGTTCAGAGCATTTATTCCGTATAAAAAGTCCCCCAGAGTAAAGATGGCATTTGGGAATGTGATACTGTTTTATTGTACAATAAACAGAGAAACAGAGAAATACACAGAGAAAAGACTGGGATCCTGAGAACACGATGGTACTATATGGACATGTTAAATGAAAAGTGATAATAATGAAAAAGTGATATATGTTCAATAACACAACAGTTCTCATTAAGTAAGTAAGTAAATAATTAAGAATTCACCCTTTCCCTTCAACTTCGATTATAACCTAGAATCTCTGAAGTGATTTTCTACTTCTTTTATGGCATCCGATTTTCAAAATTCTGTGAGAATAATGCTGCTGCCTTTGCTGGTACTGTCACTATATCATCTATAATCGGAGCGAGCTTTTAGAAGTGGATAAATAAAGTGATGTAAGAGAATACCATGCTGACAGGTTGCTCCAAAATATCTCTCCACCCACTCTGCCATCTGGCATTATTTTGACTCTTAGAGCCTATTCAGTTTCCAAATTGCCAGTTATTTCATTGGGATTAAAACATGGGAGTTGATGTCAAGTTTTTAGTTCATTGTGCGGACTCCCGACAAATTTAATAGTATTATCTACTTCTTATGTGCCTTTTATTTTAATAAATCATATTTCTATGTATACATAAAATTATTAACATGACTAATTTGTTTAGACAGATATTTTCTTCTTAACCAATCACTTTTTATTTCCAATTTTATATATTAGGTGGTTGCTTTTATTGAGAGAGATGCATAGATGAGAGGCAAATTGGTAGATAAGTAGGTAGGTGGGTAAGAGAAGGGACTGATAAATAGATAAAAAATAAAATGTATAGATACATATTTGGCAGAATAATATATCAAAGTTTTAATCTACATGCTACCTCAGTCCTAAAACCTTCTTTTTACTGCCCTAGAAAGTTGCACACGAACCAGTCACTAATTTGAGAAGGAGTCTTAGTAGAACCAGGAGATGCATGAGGCATGTTTTAACATAAGCTGTCAAATTTTGGGGTTTAAATAATTTATGAAAATCTGGAGAGAGAGTTGGTTTTTGTTTGGCTTTGCTGTGAATGATGCTCTGACTCCATGGAAACAGTCAGAAAAGGGATAAAGGAGAAGAGGGGAGGCCACACAAACCGCGATGGATGGCATGGGGCACAGGTGAAGGTTCTGTCCACTGGCCATGCCAGTGAAGGGTGTGAAACTCACGATCCGATTCCCCTTCTGGATCCTACTTGTTGGGGGCACTGGGCAGCAGTGTGTAGACCATCTGTTGGGAGTCTTGCAGAAGGGAATGGGGGTTTTTTGTTATCCAAGACTCATTCCTAATAAACCTGGTCCCAACTTAGTAGCTGAAGATACCTTACGCTCTCTTATAACAGATTAGTCTTGGGCATCTGGAAAGTCAAGCAGTAACAGAAAAGAAAGACCCTCTGCTCCACCGAAGCAACGTTGAACTGAACCATCTACTGGGGGTTTCAAGTGAAGACCAAACAGTGGTGGACTAACCTGTCCTGCCAAGTGTCCTAATGAATGACTTGGAGACCTGCAGAACTGGACGATCTGTTCTTCTTCAGATTCCCTAAGTAGCCTGATTATTTGGAACTACAATGATTTCACTTCTCAAACTTTTGGAAAATAATTGACAAGGGTCATAATTCCAAGGGCTCACAGCCTTCTTCGTTCCATTTTAACGAAGTGATTTCAAACGAGAGGATTGTTATCACTAGACCTCAGTTTTTAAGTTGTGTAATTTTTGTTGTTGTTGTTGTTGGTTTTTTGTTTTTTTTTAAGTTGGAGTCTCATTCGGTCGCCCAGACTGGAGTGCAGCGGCCGCTCCTGGCCACCGCAGCCTCGACCCGCTGGGCTCCGGCCATCCTTCCGCCTCCGCCTTCCGAGGAGCCGGAATTACAGAATTACAGGCGCGCACTACCACGCCTGGCTGATTTTTTGATTTATTGCAGAGAGGAGGTCTCGCTGCCCAGGCGGGTCTCGAACCAGCGGGCTCAGGCCATCCACTCACCTCAGCCTCCCAAAGGCGCGGGATGACAGGCTGAGCTACCGAGCCCGGCTTTTAAGTTGTATTATGTAAAGCATATGAATTCTTCTGCTAAAATAGAAGGAAATCGTTTTTTACAATGCTCATAAAATGGGCCAGGTGTGGTGACTCATACCTGTAATCCAAGCACTTTGGGAGACCAAGACAGGAGGATTGCTTGAGACCAGGGGTTTGAGACAAGCCTAGGCAACACAGTGAGACCTCATTTCTACAAAATAATAATAATAATGAAGCCAGGCCTGGTGGCACATGCTTGAGCATCCAGCTACTTGGGAGGCTGAGGCAGGAGATTGCCTGAATCCAGGAGGTCAAGGCTGTGGTGAGCCATGATTGTGCCACTACACTCCAGCCTGGGTGACAAGGTGAAACCAGGGCTCCAAAAAAGAAAATGTTTATGAAATATCTGTTCTGGTGCTCCAAGGAGATGCGTTAGGTGGTGAGGGCTGAAAGAGGAGGATGCCATGAGAATGGACCTTGGAAAGACCACCCCCGCGACCCCTTACCCTTTGCCAAAGGACCTCTGCTTTCCGTTGATCCAAGGGAGACTCCAAATGAGAATATGCATGAAAAACTTTCCATTTTAATCAAATTCAAAAACCATAGAAATAACGTCTATGGAGGTTATTAATTAGATAGCCCTGTGCAGAATTTAAGAAAATGGTTTTCTTTGGTCTTCTCTGTAAAATTGGAAGGATAACAGTCCCACAAATCATTGTGAGGGAATTTAATGGATGAAATGAAATCATGTGTTCAAAAGGATTTTGAAAAGGTAAAAGCCTTATATAAATTTAAGGACTTATTTACTGTGTTTTCTGGGCCCACTTATGGTCACTAATGCTACAGTTGGCTGGCTTGGGATTACTTATAGTAATGCTTCAAAGTACTTAGAGTTTTTTCTTATTTTACTTATTGGCACATGTTAGATGTAGATCTCTGAATTTCTAATATTTATGCTACTTAATTTAATTGAAGTGCCATAGATAATTCACTACACACAGATGTGCAATTAAAGCTTTATGTATGTAACTACATATCATATTTTACATTCAAATATATGTTTACATACGCATATATGTAACTTCAAAAATGTGTCGACATTTTATGCTAACTAGAGCTCTGAACTTGGAAGAATAGTGCAAAGTATTATTATTAATTCACCTAGAGAAGGTATCCCAGTGGATCTGATTAGGTGTCTGAAGAAGACAAGTTCAAGTATTTTCTCCTTAAGAGATCTGTAAGTCATGCACGCCTTATGCTTACAGGCCTAATGGTATCTAAAACTTCATTCAGGTGTCACTAAATGCTAGTCGATGAACCAGAACGCACAGACAGAAGAGGTGAGAGATTATAGCTTCCCAGATATAGCCCTTTCCATTTTGCAAACATGTAAACACATATGTAAGCACATGGGCATAAGTGCCTCTGTACCATCACCTCTTCATATAAAATAAAAAATTAGCTTATAAAATACCCACAACACTCTAGTTATGTCTCCAAAACAAGGGATCTCCTTTACTTAGCTCACAGTCACCTCAATGTTTAAATGACATAATGCAAACTAATTATTTTTGAAATACCGCCTACTATAAAAACACAACGTATTCATCTTATTATTAATTCTGATGTAGTTATTGGTAGTGCTGCTAATATTGCCTCAACATACCATTTATTAGAATTCTCTATTGCTTGTAAGGACCAAATTAAAATAATTTATTAAATACATATGTATAAGGGCATCATTCCTGACATAAGATCTAAAGAAAGAAAAGGGTTGGCCATATACAAAGCTGGGGAGAAGCATTACAGTAGAAGAGAAGGAGTGTCCAAAAGCAGCGTGGTGGAAAAAGCTCTTTGGGTTAATAGAATAGGAGAAAAGACCTAGGGAAGTGGAGTATTGAAGAAGAACAAAAAGTTTTTAATGAGAACAGAGAGGGAGGTTAAAACCAAAGAAGTAGAGTCCTATGGTTCACGGAAGGACTTTATGTTTTATTTGAAGTTCAACTGGAAACTTTTCAAGGATTTTCAGATCTAATTTATTCTTCTATCATCTCCATTCTACTATTGATCACATTCAGTAATTTTTTTTTAGTTATGTTTTTTCAGTTCTAAAATCTAGAGACTTTGGGGCTTGGAAGAGACATGATCTGATTTCAGTTTTTATTACGTTATTTCCTTTGCCATGAAAAGAAACAATTTTGAGGTTATCAGTGTGAGAAGACATGACCTATGGAATATTTAAAAATAAAATAATCGTGATAAAAGCATCATCAGTGTGGGCCTATGGTAATAGTACAGACATGAGAGGATGTTCATGGAGACAATCATGGTAGTTGTGAAGATGGGGAGATGAGAAGAGTTAGGGTATTCTGAGGTTAAACGGGATTCGATGCTGAGAAGGGATGAATGCTAGAATCACGAATAAATCATGGGCCTTGGGCTTGAGCAATTTTCTGGACGTAAATGCTGTTTAATAAGACGAGGATGACTGGGAAAGAAACATCTTTGGTGCTGGGTGAAGAAAATACAAAATTAACTTCGTAGGAAATCTTAAATCTGAGGTGGCCATGCCACATTCAGAGATAAATCTCATGTGACAGGTTCTTTGTATTAGTGGGACGTTCAAGGGCTAAATCAGGGACGGGCTACTTGATCTATAAGAATTCTTTATTTAGAGCATCTTATGCTAGTCCCAAGATGCTTTTCTGAGATAAATTTCTTTACATGCACTTAATCTCCAGTCCCTTGCTGGGACTTTCAACTATATGTAATTATCACATCGGAATTGCAGCTTGGGTTTTCTAGTCTGTCGCAGGAGCGTTAACCTACTTAGCATAACAGCCAGAAGTCAAAAGCAAAAGTGATTCCTAGGATAGCAGAGACACATACACAGAATTTGAAGGATAGAAGGCTTTTCTGTTTGTTTTATTTCATTTCTGTTTGTTTTCTGTTTGCCTGTCTGTCTGTCGATGGTGTTTCTGAGTCCCAGACTTGCCACGACGACTAATACCTCAATGAAAGAATGATGACTAATACCTTGTTCTCATAATAGCTATCTTCTACTTTTTGACTTTCTTCTCTAGCTGAGGATGATGGAGAAGTCTAAAGACCTAGGTATCAATCGATGACTGATATATTGACATATGGCTGGATGTCAATATTCCTTAATAAGAATGCATGGATTGAAAGAAATCCATGTGGTGGCTGTGGAGACGGGCTGCTCAGATATCCCTTCAGGACGACCTGCTGTGAGGGGCAGCGTTGACAGGCAGCTTCACGAGGCTGCACCTTCGTATTTGCCATGGGGTTCACACTGCCATGGGTTTATGCATCCCCTGGGCCACTTCCAGGCAGTGGCTGGACATGGAAGGTGTGCCAGAGACAGTTTGTTTCCGCTTGAGCTGGAGAGTCTACTTGACAATTTTTGCTCCGGGACCCACCGTCAACCTGGCCAAAACTTTCAGAGCTGTGATGGTACAGTCTCCTCCTTATGTGTTTTCCCTTTCACAGATGTTGAAACCACATCTGATCTGAAGCCTGCTCCTTCCAGCTTTATTCTTCACAGACTCACCCCTGATAACTCCTTTTTTTTTAGTGTAAAAAAATTTCCTTTATTTTCAACATCAAACAATGTCATAATAAACGTTCTCTCCTTTAGCATTGCATTCTTATCTCTTCAATTTATTCAAAGAATTTTAAATATATTCTTGTTATTCACCATAATAGGAGCCCTACAAGATGTTGTTTTTTGGTAACAGGAAAGAAAATGAGAGGGCAAACATGATAAATTCCAAAATGACATGATTGTATTTGTCAGTGTCCAAAACGAGTGTTTTTCCGCATGTCTTTTTCTTATAGATTTATTTCTTTGTATAATAGCTATACATTCAGTTTCATGTTTATAATATAGTTTTTATTATTCTTTTTATTATTGTTTTCTTTCCATCTAAGCTCTCTAACCACATTTTTCGCATAGTCAAACATTAAGAGAAGTAGTTTACGGCAGCTTATATTTTTAAATCTTTAATTTTTTTAGTTTACATACGTGGGGTACAATTCAGGGTTAGGTGTACAAATGTTCATTATGCAGGTACCCTTGTTGATGGGGGTGTGCCCCTCCCTCCCCTGGCAGTTTTCCACTGCTGCCAATCCTGCCCTCGACCTCCCCTGATAGTTTACCACTACTGCCAATCCCTTGTTCAAGGTCTGCTTATAAGTGATAATATTTGATACTCAGTTCTTTGTTTCTGAGACAGATGACTCAGTATTATAGACGCTTAAGTCCATCCGAGTTGCTTCGAAGTTCATAATTTTGTCCTTCCTTATGGTTGCGTAATATTCCATTGTGTATATGTAACACATTTTAAAAATCCAGTCCTCTTTGTATGAGCAGCACAGTGGGTTCCATGTTTTTGCTATTGTGAATAATGCTGCAATAAACATGCATGTTCAGGTATCTTTTCTATAGAGTGATTTGAGTTCCTTCGGGTATATTCCCAGAAGGGGGATTGTGGGGTCACATGGGAGGTTGATTTCCAGATCCTTTACGAATTGCTAAACTGTTTTCCACAGAGGTTGTACTAGTTTACATTCCCACCAACAGTGTAGAAGTGTTCCCTTTTTGACACATCCTTTCCAACATCTGATGTTTTTTGAGTTATTGATGATGGCCTTCCTGACTGGAGTTAGGTGGTATCTCAGGGTGGTTTTAATTTGCATTTCTTTGATGACTACTGAAGCTGAGCACTTTTTCATGTACCTATTGGCTGCTCATATGTCTTCCTTTGATAATTGTCTATTCATATCTTTTGCCCACTTTGTAATGGGGCTGTTTTTTTTTTTTTTTCTTTTTGGAATGTTTGAGTTCCTTGTAGATTCTAGATGTTAAGCCTTTGTCAGATATACAGTTGGCAAATATTTTTTCCCAGTCTGTGAACTGTCTCTCCACTCTCCCAATGGTTTCTTTGCTTTTACAGAAGCTTGTCAGTTTGATGAGGTCCCACTTGTCTCTCTTATCTCTTATGGCATGGGCACTTGAGTTTTTGACCAGGAATTGGTTGCCAGTTCCAACTTCCATAAGGATGTCTTCTGCATTTTCTAAGTTTCCTATAATTTGAGGTTTTACATTTAGGTTTTTGATCCATTTAGGGTTGAGTTTTGTGAATGGATATAGGTAGGGGTCCTGTTTCAATCTTCTGCATGTGGTCAGCCAGTTTTCCCAGCACCATTTACTGAAGAGGTTCTCCTCTCCCCAGCGATTGGTGGTGGAGGCTTTGTCGAAGATGAGTTGGTTGAGAAATTGAGGCTTTGCTCCTGGGATCTCTATTCTGTTCCATTTGTCTATGTGCCTATTCTTGTACCAATACCAGGCTGTTTTGATTATTGTAGCTTTATAAGTTTAAAATCTGTGTGTGATACCTCCCACTGTTTTTTGTTTTTTTTTTTTTTGGCTGAGGATTGTTCTGGCTATTTGGGTTCACTTATGTTTCCATATGAATTCCTGTACTGTCGCTTCCAGTTGTGAGAAGAATGCTACTGGTAATTAAATGGGTATTGCGTTAAATCTGTAGATTGTCTTGGGTAAGATGAGCATCTTGACAATGTTGATTCTTCCAATCCATGAGCATGGCCTATTTTTCCATTTATTTGTGTCATCTTTGATTTCCTTGAGCAGTGTTTTATAGTTTTTGTTGTAAAGGTCTTTCATGTCTCTGGTTAGGAAGATGCTGAGGCATTTCATTTTATTTTGTGGCTATTGTGAATGGAGTTGTGCTTTTTATTTAGGTCTCTCTCTGTTTATTGTAAGTGTATAAGAATGCAACTGTCTTTTGCACATTTATTTTTTACCCTGAAATTTTGTCAAGGTCCTTTATCAGTGCAAGGAAGTTTTTGACAGATTCTCTTGGGTTTTCGAGGTATAGAATCATGTTGTATGCAAAGAAGGATAACTTAACTTCCTCTTTTCCCATATGGATACCTCTGATTTCCTTCTCTTGTCTGGTTGATCTAGTTAGGACTTCCAATACTATGTTGAACAGGAGGGGTGAGAGTGGGCATCCTTATTTTGTTCTGGTTTTCTGGGAAAATGATTCTAATTTCTGTCTGTTTAGCATTATGTTGGCAGTGAGTTTCTCATAGATGGCTTTTACTATTTTTAGGTATGTTCCATCTATGACTAGATTTTCAATGGTTTTTATCAAGAAGGGGTGCTGTGTTTTATCGAAAGCTTTTTCCGTGTCTAATTATATAATAATGTGATTTTTTTTTACATCTCTCGAGTGTTTAATTATGTTTATTTTCCTGCAGATGCTGAACCAGCCCTGTGTCCTGGGGATGAAACCTACTTGGTCACATGGTGGATAATTTTTGAGATGTGTTGTTGGATCTGGTTTGCTAGAATCTTGTTGAGAATTTTGCATCTATGTTCACCAAGGATATTGATCTGTAGTTTCCATACGCACTTGATTTAATCTTGACATCTGCTACTTTTAGGCCCTAAAATGACAAATCTCTGAAGTGGTGAACAACCTAGGCTTGTAACCACTAAGTTACTTAATCATTTATGGGTTCCCGGGATTTGATACACTGTTTGAAAAATAATGGCGAAAACTTATGAAATGTTCCATTAAATTTTTGTGTTGCTATTCTCTGGATAGTTCAAGTTTTTTAACATTCATCTTTGTTTTTTAGTAGTATGATTATGATGTGTATGAATGTGATTATCTTTGATTTCATTCTATTTGTTTTATTTTACAGACTTTCATTTATAAATTAATATCTTTTAACAAACTTGAGATGTGTTCAGCCATTATTTATCCTAATATTTTTATGCACCTATTTATTCCTCTTCTTCTTTTTGTCTCCATTGACACAAATGATAGACTTTTAGATACTCCCCCAACTCTATGTCTTTTTCAATTTTTTGTCTCTGTTCTTCACATTGAGTACTTTGTGATGATCTATATTTAAATTCATTGATTCATTCTTTTGTCATCTTCATTCTGCTATTGAACCTACCCAGTGATTTTCTTTTTAGTTATTTTGTATTTTTCTGTTCTAAAACTACCATTTATTTTGATTTTTAGAAGTTTATCTGCGAGAACTTCTTCTAATTCTTTTTTAATTATTATTATTTTAAAATGTTTATGCCAGATTGGTGGCTCATCCTGTAATCCCAGCACTTTAGGATGCTGAGATGGGAGAATGGTTTGTGGTATTTCAAGATGAGCCCTGCCAAAATAGTGAGACTTTGTCTCTATGAAAACAAACAAACAAAACTGGCATGGTGGTGCATGCCTGTAGTTCCAGCTACTCGGGAGGCTGAGGTAGAAGGGTCACCTGAGTTCAGGAGGTGAGTTATGATTGTGCCACTGTACTTTAGCCTGGGTGACAGAATGAGACCCTGCCTCAAAAAAAAAAAAAAGAAAATGTGCTTTTAGCTGATGGAGACAATAACAATATCACATTATATTACGCTTTGCATGACTAATGTATAGAAAAAAGAAAAAGAAATAGACAGAAGGAGAAAAAGAGGGAGAGAGAGAGAGAGAGAGAGAGAGAGAGACTGCTTTGAAATATAAGAGTTAACGTTATTACACTTAGGGTGTCTATATAAATTACAATGGGATGTAATGTTATATTTGGTGAACCCAGTAGTGGTCTTTTGATAATAATGATCTTCCAGAGGTGTGGTTTGCAACATTGGAGATGTTATTTCTTTGGAACTGCAAATATGTCATTATATTGACTATTGATTTATTTTCTTTGGTCAGGCAAACCATGTGATAGGGTATATTCTATACTAATCAGCAAGCAAGGATATAAACAGTGAAGTCATATATTGGTATGATATAGAGATGCTCCCAATGGATTTAGCTTCTGGTGTTGCAGTCCTGGATGAAAACAGGCATAGGAAGTAAAAGACAGTTGATATGAAAATAATATCTAATAAACATTGAAATGTAGTAGAAAAAGTTTTCAATGAGTAGGTTGAATTGACAAAATCAAATTTCTCTGACTCTCAATTGATGAATGCCTAAACTAGAATTAGAAGTTAAATCAATATCTCATTTTATCTGTATTTTATTTCTTAAGCTGCATTGGTCAACCTATTAAATGATGTATGCGACCATATTATATATTCAAGCTATAAGCTACCATATTTATTATTGTTTTTCTATATTAATATTTTCAAATTCAAAGAGAAGTGAGGACCAGATGAAGGCCCAAACTTCACCTGCATGCAGATGACTTATGTACCTAATCTTGACTTGCATCGTAACATCTTTATAGTAAAATAAAGAAGAAAAAGATTTTCAGATTCACATTTTTCATGAAACAGAAAGTTAAGATAAGTGATGAAGGCTAGCAGAGTGAATGGAAAAGGTAAGTGTGTATAAGACAAAAGAAAAAGTCAAGAACCTTAGAGAAACTGAAGGATGAATGCCCTGTGAATGGCATACAAATAAAACTAATACCAAAGACTTTTCTTATAAAGATGTAGCGAAATTATGCAGCCAAACAAAATATATCAATGAATTCTATGTGGCTTTTATGCCTCTCATTTGTGAACCCTGTTAGGTTGTAATACTAAGTCAGAGATTGGTGATTTTTTCATGCAAGATCAGATAGTAAATATTTTAAATTATTAGAGCCATACAGTCTCTGTTGAAACAACTCAACTGTTGCAGTGCAAAAGCAGCCCTAGAAAATATCTAAATGAATGGATAGGGATGTACTCCAATGAAATTTTGTTTATAGAAACAGTGATGACTGGATTTTTAACCTGTGAGCTATAGCTGGCCAACCTTTTTCATAAACAGAGCAGTAGACTAGGAGACAGTGACTAGAGTTCTAGTTCAAACTATTATTCATGCTCAAAATTTTCCAATCATTCATTACTTCAATCCTGCAACAAGATTTTATTTGTAAGTCATTTTCTGCTAAGTGAATTTGGATTTTTCTAAAAATATGCCCTCATTTGTCAACAGGGAGAGTGATTATGTTTTTTTAGTATTAATGTTCCAAATGGATTCTTTCCAGAATTTTTTTTGACTTTGTGGTTGGGTTATACAAAAGCATTCACAAAGCAAGATATTGGACTCAGCTTTATTATCCAAGCATAATCAATATTGTGTACACACCTTCTGATGCTTTCCATGCTGAAATGTGAAGGGTCAATAGTAGACACCCAAATGGAGGGGCAAGCAGGCAACAATGCATCCTAAGATCCGGTAAATAAATCTACTTACAGAAACGCTAAGAAGTTAGTGAAAACAGTGGGCTTTGGGGAGGGGGAGTTAAACTCTGCATACCTATAGGAAGGGAGCTAAAGCCTAACTGCCTTAAAATAAAAGCAGATGTCAACCTTTAGTCATGAGGAGCCATTTCACGATGTTTCTTGTTCCTCTGTTTGTTTGTTTGTTTTGTATGTATTACCTTGACTGTTTGCAATTTTGGTTTTAGGTGTCTCTGTAACATGCAGATGGCTGATCGTAGGTAAGACTTGCCTGTGAAATCTTTGAGTCACTCGTGAAGATATTCACTTGAGCGAGTGGGTATTTCCAATCACTTCTTCCTCAAAAATGACACTTTGCACAAACTGAGATTAGTTGCTTTTTGGTTGGTTTGTGTTTATATTTTTCAAAAAGGAGGGCATTATCTGGGTCTATTTTACCTCAATTGGTGCATATACATCATTATTTGAGAATATAAAAAGGTCTATTTTCTAATCCAGCAAGTTAGTTTAGTTACTTAGTTGTTTGATTTTGGGGGGGAGGTCAGAGGAAAGAAATGGACTTTTTATTGTAATATCCCTTTTCTTACCAAAAGGCAATAATGTATTCTAAGGAGGAAACAATATCCTTTGTTTCAGCAATATCTGAAAAAGGATTCTGACAGATTTTAAATGATTAGTTAATCCAAGGAAACGCTGAACTATTGTAAGGAGGCACTCATCTTCATTGCTTTTAACTACTACAATTTTTGGTGAAAATTGCCAAAGAGGAGGGCAACTATTTTTTAAATGTCTTATTTCATTTTGTGAAAAAGATATTTAGGGTTTGTAGGCATAAATACATAAATAAGTATAAGAGTTTAATGTGAAATATATACTACTCTTAGTTATTACTTCAGAGCTTATTGAAACAGCGGGAACTTCAGCTGTGTCTGTCACATTCCTTCTAATTGCATTTACCTTCATGCCTCAGCCAATAAAATTCAAAAGGCATTACTTTCCTTTCTGAATTATTACATTGTTCAAAGCAGTGATTATTATAGTTAATGTTTCACTATCATTCTTATAAACCTCTTGGTCTTGATTTTTTTTAAATGTGTTTTTTTCCTACAAAAAAATATGTTGTATGCATATTTATGAGCAATTTAACGAAGGCTCCAAATTATAAGATCAATGAAGAATAAATTGTATCACTGAAGATATAACTAGAACCCTCCATTTGATGGAATTTCAAAATGGATTAAATTGAAAGTCTTTGAATAAGAATTGTAGTAGTTTCCAGAATGCATCTATTTTAATCATATGTACTCTATGTAATTGTTCTCAACTGAGTTTAATATTAATGGAATGAGTGTAATTACTGTAGTGCTATTCATATGGTCTTTCAGAAGAAATTCTAGAATACTAAATGGAATTTCTCAAAGATTATGACAGTCTGTCAACATAGAAAATTCTGCAAGGCATTTACACCAATTTTTAAAAAATTGTTTACAGGAATTTTATTTATAACACTCCAAATCTAGAAAACTTCTAAATGTTCATCAATGAGAAAGTAGATACATTGTAGTATATTCATACAAGGGAATACAACACAGAAAAATTAACCTTTTGTTATACAGAAAAATAAATCTCAGAGATACAATATGCTCAAGAATCCAGTCATGAATATGAACATAATGTGTGATTTCATTTACATCAAGTTCAAAAACAGGCAAAACTCATGAACAGTAATTAAGGCAAGAGTCAGAATAGTTATTAATTATTTCTTAGGAAGGGCACAAGACAGCATCCTGTATACTGAGATCTGATGTCTTATATGGGTGGTTTGTGACACTGTACACACTAAAACTTTAACCATACTTATCTCTATATGAATGAAAACAATTTTTCCTACTAATTTTATATCTTATTATTGTGTAACTTAAAACATGGCCACAAAACAAAACAGAAACATTGTTCTCTAAAAAAAAAGCATCAATAATGCTGGCAATTGTCTTATTGACAGAAAAAATGGAAGGCAGAGACAATAAACATTAGTTAATTGTCTCCTAAATAACCCGTAGGAAAAAAGTGAAACTTTAGGAAAATTTCTCCTCTACAATTTAAGTCATGTTTAGGAAAACATATGCGTGGAATTGAAAGCATATATATATATAGGACAAAAATATTACAAGGTTAAAAATCCAGCTATCCATTGCTGTAATATAGAAAATAAATAGTAAATTAATTTAGAAAATGATACATCATTGCTTATAATAAAAATAAAGAAATAAATAGTACAATAAGACTGAACATATGTATAAAATAACTAAAAGTTGACTCCTTCAAAAAGAGTTGGATTAGCTGGGCTCAGTGACTCAGCCTGTCATCCCGCGCCTTTGGGAGGCTGAGGTGAGTGGATGGCCTAAGCCCGCGGGTTCAAGACCCGCCTGGGCAGTGAGACCTCATCTCTACAATAAATCAAAAAATCAGCCGGGCGTGGTAGCGCGTGCCTGTCATTCCGGCTACTTGGAAGGCTGAGGCGGAAGGATCGCTGGAGCCCAGTTCGTCGAGGCTGAGCGGCCACTGCACTCCAGTCTGGGCAACAGAGTGATACTCCAACTCAAAAAAAAAAGAGTTGGATTTTTCAAAAAAACAAAACAAAACAAAACAAAATGAGTAAATCTACCATACTTGAATAAGAAAAAAGTGATTAGACACAATGTAAAAGATGAAAAATAGAAATATGTATAATTCCTACAGCTATTGAAGATATAAAAGTGTGTTTAATATTAAAGTACAAAAATTTAAATACAATTATGAATCCCTAAACATACAAAATTCACTGATAATGATGCAAAGAAATACAGAAACTTGAATACTAAGCTGTTAATGAAATCAAATTCATAATCAATAAGCTTCACAAAGTAATTCTAGACCAAGCTGGTATCACTGATAAACTGACACACAAAATTTTTAAAAATAAAGCTGACATGACATAATTGCTTTCAGAGAATATAGAAAAAAATAATATTTTCTTCTAAGAGGTCCTTCTATACTTCTAAAATCTACATTAAAACGGTAGACAGGACAATAGAAAGAGGGGCAAAGTTCTATACATGGGCTTCAGAAAAAATCCAAATGTTTAATAAGCATATGAAGAGATGCTCATCCTCTTTGTCATCAGATAATAAACGCAAATACAATCACACTGAGAAACTGTTTCATAAGCAACAGAATAGCTAATGTAAATACAGAGACTAATAAAAGAAATTTCTGGCAAAAGTGTGAATAGAATACTTATGCAGTGTTTCAGAGTGTGGACAACCACTCTGAAAAATCCTTGAATGATATTTACTAAGGTGAGTATATGCAAAGCATTTCTTCAGTTTCACTTATGAGTGTATTTATTTATCAGTATATAGATAATGTAAGTGCATGCATGTGTCCCATCCCACAGTATGCACATATCTGCATAGTAGCACCATTCATAAAAGACAAAACATAAATGCTCACTAATGAATATACTGTGTTGTAATTTTGCAATAAATACTATAAAGTAAAAATGAATTCCTCAAAAAATTAGTTTTAAGTAGGAAGAGTGATTGAATGAAACCAAGATTGTCCAGATTTCTGTTTTACTCTTCCTAAAATGAAACACATACACACAAATAAAAAGAGTGTCATTGGTT
This sequence comes from Carlito syrichta, assembly GCF_000164805.1. Lineage (NCBI taxonomy): Eukaryota > Metazoa > Chordata > Mammalia > Primates > Tarsiidae > Carlito > Carlito syrichta. The sequence continues at coordinate 849,631 of NW_007247648.1, forward strand.
GGGTTGAATATTTCTGAGAATTTCTGGAATGTACAGACCAAAAAGAAGTTTTAAAATTTGGCATGTTTTGAGTTATTTTTTCCTGACTAGGTCAGTTTAAATGAAACGGTAGAGGCAAAAACAAGTAGCATATGCCAGAGATTTTACACTCAAAGAATCTTGGTATCTCAAATGTCAGTTTGAACCTTCTCATTTATTTTGGGCTGTCAGTTGAGGCCAGCAGGAAAACCCCTTCCACATGAGTTTGTTGAAATAAGTTGACACCACAATTCATTCTGGTGAGATCACTACCTGTTATGCTAGTGAAATGAAGGTGTAAACAAAAACATAAACTTTTGCTTCAAGCAACTGAATTGTGCCCAGAACATATGAGGATAGGATCTAAAATAATGTTTAATTCACAAAAATATTTCAAACATGTGATGTAATACTCAGTATTTGTCTGTGTAAAGAAACGGAATTGGAATGTTAAATTCTAGGTGAAGACTCCTTACATCTATTTTGTTTGCTTTCAGATTTGGTCATAAAAATTTAGATAACTAAACTTTATTTTTTGTTATTTTCAATAATGTGCCTAAAATGTTTTAAATATCAAAATTTTATAAAAACTATGGGTACTTGTTTACTTATTCAGATTTATGTCAATGCAAAAAGTATATAGCAAGCCTAGAAGAGAGTTTCCAAATAGTGAAATCTAAGTAAAAAATTTATAATAACAGCAGACCAAATATAATTCACATTTGCAGAGTCCCATAGCTTTGTTCTTCTTTCATGATAGAGTCTACTAACCAAAATCAATTTGTAACTTATATCTGCCTTGGAGGCAATAGTGAGATTCCTAACTCGGCCACTACACCTGTGTCCTGGATTAAATGATCACTTTTTTTTGTTTTTTATCCAGAAAGACTTTTTAAATTTTTGAGCCCATCCTTCTAAACTTGAAAGTGATTTCCTACATATGAAAACCTTAATAAAGCATCAGAGAATCAGGAAAAAATACCAGTGGTTTTGGACATACCTGGTCTCAGATTAAAAAAAAAAAACACCAAACTTACTAGTTCTTTCATCATGGCTCTGCTTTGAAAAATGTGCATCTAATTTTGTGTACTTGTCATAGAGTTCTGACATCAATTATGTCATTTAGCCTCCCCAAAAGATCCTGTGGTTTATCAACAAAATCTGATGGGTTCAGGGATATAATAATGACATATCACATTTTTAAAATTAATAATTTTCTGGTAGTCAAGATGAACATAGACTAGTTGAGCTTATGAGCATAAACCACCCCCTTATAACATATGTAACTTGAAGGGAAGTTCATGAATGCAACCTGCAAACATTAAACTGAGAAAAAGAAGCAAAACACAAAGTGAAAGAACACTTACTCTGTGATTCCACTCATATAAAATCACTTGAATATGCAAATTCACAGATACAAAATGTATATCTATGGCTATCAGAAACTGAGAGAAGGAGGATATGAGGCAACTATTAACAGATAAGAAATTTCTTTGGTGGAAAATAAAAATGTTTTGGAATTAATGTTGTCTTGCACATTTTTGTGACTATACTAAAAATAAAACCAAAATGTTGAATTGTACATTTAAAAAAGTAAATTTTATTATACATAGATTCTATCTGCAGACGAAAATTAAAGAAAGAAAAGCTATATGATCATATCAATAGACGAACAAAAGCATTTAACAAAATTTGTCATCTATTTGTAATAAAAAACTCTGAGGAAAAAAGGGGACTACATTAAGATAATAAAGGCATATATTAGAAAACTTAAGCTGATATACTTCATGGTGAGAGAATGAACACTCTGTCTTTAAGACTGGGAATAGACAAGAATGAGTTCTCTCAACTACCTTGTTCAATATTTTGCAGGAAGCCTTAGCTAGTGCAATAAAAAATGACAAAAATCAAGAGGCTGAGGCAGGAGCAAAGTTTGAGGTCAGGAGTTTGAGACCAGCCTAGACAACATGGTAAGAACCTGGTTTAAAAAAAATAAAAAATAAAAATTAGCTGGGAGTTGTGGTGCATGCCTGGGGTCCCAGCTACTTTGGAGGCTGAGGCAGGAAAATCCCTAAAGCCCAAGAGTTCAAGCTACATTTGTGATCCTGCACTCTAGCCTGGGCGACAGGGTGACACCCATGTCTAAAAAAATAAAAAATAAGGTAGAGAAATGAAAGGCATACAAATTGGAAAAGAAGATGTTAAACACTTTTTGTCTGCAAATAACTTGACATATATATAGACCTCAAAAACCTATTACAAAACACATAAAAGTTTTGGAATTAACAAGAGTATAGGAAAGTCTTAGAACACAATCAATATTCATTAGTCAATTACTTTCTTGTATACCAACAATGAAGAATTGAAATATATATGTATGTATATATACACACACACACACACACACACACACACACACACACACACACACACACACACACATATATACACACACACACGCGCGCACACACACACATATATATATTCATATACACACATATAGATATATTCTTCATATATATGCCATTTAAGATTGCACCACACAAAACAAAGACTCAGATATAAATCTAATAACATACATACTTGATATATGTATGTAGAAAAAGTCAAAATACCAGTGAAAGAAATTAAAGATTTCATTAAATGGAGAAGTATTTTACATCAATGGATTGGCAGTCAATTTTGTTAAAATGCCCATTCTTCCTAACTTTATCTAAAGATTCAATATATTTATTTTAAAAAATCCTGGCAAGCTAAAGTGAGCCTAAAATTTATATGGAAAGACAAAGGACCGATCTAGAATAACCAACACAATCTTGAAATGGAAAGTTGAAGTTAGAGAACCGTTGTTATCTGATTTTAGGACTTACTATAAAGTCAACTTCATGAAGACTCCTTGGTATTGCACAAGTATAGACATGTTGATAACCGGAACAGAATGAAAAAGCCAGAAACAGAGCTTCACATATATAACGTACCGATTTTTGACAAAGATACAAAGACACATCAATGTAAAAACAACCGACTACAAATGATGCTGGAAATATTTGACAGCCATATGCAAAATAAGTAAACAAACTAGACACAAACTTCACGATTTATGTGAAACATAACCTAAAGTAGATCATAGATCTGAGTGTAAAATTCAAAACTATAAAATTTCTATAGGAAAACATGAGAGAAAATGTGTGTGGCATTGAGTTTGTTGATAAATTTTTACTTTTAATACTGAAAGCAAATCTATGAAAGAAAAACTTATGTTAGACTTTATTAAAATTAAATATTCTGTTCTACAAAAAGTGCTGTTAAGAGAATAAAAAGATGATCTATACATTTGGAGAATGTATTTGCAAATTACATATCTGATAAGGAGATTGTATTTAGAATATACACTGCATTCTTTAAACTCAACTATAAGAAAGCAATGCAATTTAAAAATGGGCAAAAACGTGAAGCAATACCACACAGAAGAAATATGCAGATGGAAGGAAAGCATATGAATAGATGCCCAAATATTCATCATTATTGAAATGCAAAATAAATCAATCATGAGATACCATCTCACCCACTAAAATGGCCTAAAAAATAAAAAACAAACAAACAAACTGAAACTGATGACACCAATTGCTGGCAAGGATATAGAAAAACAGTAACTTTCATTTAAGCTGATGGAAACGAAAAATAGTACAGCCACTTTCAAAGACTGTTTCACAGTATTTTTATAAAGTTAAACATGTCTTACCAAACGATTTAGCAATCATGCTTCTAGGTACTTATGCAAATAATTGGAATGCTTATATCCGCATAAAAGCTTGCTTATGAGTATTTATGAAAGTTTTATTATAATCCCAAGAATCTGGGGAAAACAAAGACATGTGTCAATAGGTGAATGGATAAATAAACTTAAGTACACCCATACGTAAAATACTGTCCAGAAATAAAAGGAAATGAACTTTCAATCATGCAACAGCATGAATGAATCATGCATGCCTATTGCTAAGAGAAAAATGCAAGATACTGCATAACTCCACTATATGATGCTATTGAAAAACTCTTCTAAAATAGAACAGTTATTTAAAAACTGCAACTATCAATTAGTGGCTTTGTGGTCCAGGGAAGTTGCTTACCACCTCATTTTTTAGATCTGCAAAATGGGGATGGATAAGCTTATGGGATTTCAAGCGTAAGTGGGAAGTATTTATTAAAAAACCTTTTAAAATTATATAGTGAAGATGAGTGTTACTGGTATCCCCAAAAAGAAAAAAAGGGGTGTGGGGGGGTGAGAAGCATGACTTCTTAGGGCACTTAACATCAATAACTATTGCTATGACGTATTGTGGTCAAAATGTGTCCATGTCAGAACTTCTTCAACTAGTATATATACATCTTTGAGTGTGTGCTTGTTTATAGGCATTAGCTCATTTACAAAGGTGAATTATATGACCTGAAACACATGGGAAATCCAGAATATCTGCCAGTATCGTTATGGGCAGATTTATTCAGCACAATAATAAGTGACATATAACTAAATGCAGATGTTATAAAAATAACAAAACTCTTAACTTCTTTGACAAATTATAAAGATATCCTGTCGCAAACTATATAAAGCAATTTGCTGTTTGAAACACTGAAGCAATCAGATATGGTCAAAATCTATCCTGAGTTATACAGAAACCACAGCCAATGACTTAGCAATCCATAAATCTGCACTTGACAGTGCTTAAGCAGGTTTCATAAATGATTTGCGATTTAAGGAGGATTTTACTATAATTGTTCTCCATGGCCGTAAAAAGCATTATGGATTAGAAAAAAAAGTGACAAATCTTTATTAAAGAAAAATGTTTTCTTAGCAACATTTTTCAAGTGTGGAAGGGAAAAGCTTCTAATGAGCTAAACTAAATGTATTATATCTATATAAGGAAAGAATGGGGTCTCCTCAATCAGTCAAAACAACCCCTGATTTTCTCAGCAAACTAGTCCAGCTTTCTTTTAATTAAATCATGAAATCAGTGGATCTGAAGCTTTGGTAAAAAAAAATCTCTTTGGCATGACTAAAATATTTCCTATCCCACATTAAGATTTTCCAATTGAATAGGACTGATAGGGCCCAGGAATCCACATTTTAATTATATACTCCCATGAGAACCCCATGGTTTATACTCTCCTTTGTAAGCAGAAAAATAGATGTGAAACACACATGCACACATACACAGAATATGCAGCAATGCAAAGAAAGTGCAAAAGTTCACTCTGGCTAAGACTGGCAAAAAATTTCAGCATTTATACTAATATATATTCTGAGCATTCCCAGGTTTGCATATTTCTTGATAATGAACAAGCTATCAGACTTCTTAAAAATAAATTGACATGTAACAAAATCCCATCAGTGATAGAGAATGTATTCCCAGAATTCCTCTCTATGGAGAAGGAGGAAATTCAGTTGTTGAGACCTTGTTGTACAAGTTATTGTGGATATGTACTAGTTGTGTTAGTTACTCTACATTCATTCCTTTCTTTCTCCTTCTTACTTTAATTCTGAATTTGTTTAGTTATTCACTCTGCTTTTTATAGAGCACTTGTACTTTGGGAAATATTGACCCTACTCTAAGCTCCCAAGGAAGGATATAATTGGAACACGTTATTTGCTACAAGTATGAGTAGATATAGGACCCAAACCAGAGCATAAGTATATCCCATTCTCTTGTTTTGACAGCTGTTCGGAAGTGCATCCTCTCCTGCTTGATGTGAGTAGGAAAACCTGTCACGTCAGTTGCCAGAGGATCGGTATTATGACAAACATGGCATCTGGTTTTAGACTAAAGCCAATAGAGCAGAGACACACAGATCTAAAAAAAAGAATAATTAAATAAATAAATAAACAGACTGTTGTAGCCACACCATGAGTAAGGCGTCGCCAACACACTGAGAGTCAAGTATTGATTCTTTGTTGCCAGCAGTCGAGAACAGGCTCATGCCAGAAAGAAATGCTCGACCCCAAATGAAGCAAACAAGGGGTTTATAAAGGCAAAAACCACAAGGATACATAGCAACTTAGCCACCATAAACTAACAATTTTTGACCATTAGGGAGTTTTGGTTAACTTTATATCCCAGGCACAGCCAGTGACTGGAAAGTCCCTGGAGTTTTGCCAACAAGATGTGGTATACTGTTTACTGGAATGGTTAGGGCAGTTACATGGAGACAAGATAGAAGAGCTTCTATACAATGGAGTCACCTTGGCTAGGTCACTAATAGCCATTCCATTCCCTCCATTTAGTTGTTTATGAGTCAAAGCATCGACTCATCTATTATGGGTAGGGGTTGTAATGGGCCCTTATATACATGAGTTTTACAGACATGATTTGTTTAATGAACCAGACTATCCAATTTAATATGAAGGATTGGATGAATAGACTGAGAAGGAGGAGAAGCAGAGGGCCGGCCAGACCTGTCATTATGGTAGTTAGTCATGTGTTCCAATCAAACAAGGTTTGAAACCAGGATTTGGTATTTTCTCTTTCTTTGTCTTCTGTCTAAATTTTCTCAAAACTTTTGGAGGGTGTCTTCAATGACTCCCGATTTATTGGCATAAAAACAGCATGATTCCCTAGTGCTATAATGAACCCTCCTTGAGACAGGAACAAAAAATCTAGACCTCTGCAATCTTGGAGCACCACTTCTGCTAAGGATGTGACCTGGTTATGGAGTTGATCCATGGCAAACTGGAGGTTGTCTATGTCTGCATCCATTTCTTGAGCCTGGTTGGATAGACCTAGCTCACCATGGACTAGGGCTGTTGTGCTGAGAGTGGCGGTTCCAGCCACACTGAGGCCTATTAAGGCAGGTACTAGCAAAGGGGTGACACATTTTCCATGAACAGCTGGAAGGCCAAGTGGATTAAGTAGAAGGGTTCCCTCGTGTCCACTATAAGCATATACCTGGGGAAGTACATGGATGGTAACACATAAGGTAAGTTCATTGTTTAACTCTTCAGTAGTAATACATTTTGTAAGCCCTATAGAATACGCTAACCAAGTGTTGGTAGGAGCCATATAAGCTATGGAATTTGACATGGTTAGGGTGAGAGATAGATTACAAGTATCAGAAAAAGGAGACACAGTAAAACTGAAGCTTGAAGCGAAAGCACAAGATGCATTACCAGTTATGCCTCCTATTGCAATGTGAATCACCTCCAGAGAGCATTTACTATTGTTGCTAAAAATGGGGACCTTAACCCCAAGGCCTTATAATAAGGAGGTCTGGATTTTTAGCAAAGCCAGCAATTTGAATCTAATTGAGGCAGAGTAGCATTGAGCAGTCGATGTATGTTAGTTAGCCTTGGGAAAAGACTGGGGGGCTGTCAAGCTGGTTTGGGGTATTGCATAGGTGAGCCTGGGGTAGTACTATTGTCTATGGGGGGGCAGAGGTTGGTGATAACTGAACAAGAGTTCTCCTAGTTCCTCCAATGGCCCTATAGGCCTGGTCAGGACTTTGTAGGAGAGCATACATCATTGGATGGTGAATAGGGCACTTTGGTCATAGCCAGTCATATAAGCTCATGTACCCCAGGTGGAGCCTGTACCCCAAGATTAGTGGAGGGGGTTGGTAATTTTTATGTATACAGGTGCCTGAGTTGGATCTGGGCTAAAAGCCCACCAGAGAATGATTTGGGAGGTGTCGTTAGATCCCCCACTGTAAGTAGCAATAGTGACACATTTCCTGTACTGGCAGAAGAAGTGATCAGCCTGATCACATTGTCAGTCAGTGGGACTTCCAGGGCAAAGATGAAAGTCTATTTGTTGTAAAGGGATGTAGGGAATCTCTTTTTTAGTAAGGGCAACAGGGTAGTTCTAGAAGGCTTGCCCTTTACCAGCACTTGATACGGACAGTAAGTCAAATAGTTTGACTGAATAACACAGGTGGTCCCTGTTTATATGTCCAGGTTTGGTTAGCTAGGATTCTCCTGATATAAAAGAAGTTAGGGAAAAGGAATAAACAATATGTCTAGCCTTCCCATTAGGGAGAAGACAGGCTATGAGACAACACCAGAGCGAGAAAGCCTTAGCTTGAGAGGGTCAGATCCAAGTGTAGCTATCCATTGTTGACTTTTGCCCTTGGCCTTTTCGATGTGGGAGTGGTGAATCCAAGTCGGTATTCCATCACCCTTGAGTGCTGTAGGAGTGGTGAGGATGACAATGAAAGGTCCTTTCCATGCAGAAGTTAATCCTTCTTTCTGGAACTTTTTGAAATAGACCAGATCCCCAGGCTGGAAGGGATGACAGGGCATGGAGGAGGGAGTTGGTAAAACGGCATGGACATTGGAGTGGATGGCAGTCTGGACCTGTTGGAGAGACTGGAGATGCTTTAGCAGAGATTGATTAGCAATTTCCTCAAGAATAGGGTCTCATAACTGGGATAGTAATGGAGGAGGTCTTCCAAACATGATTTCATATGAGGTGAACTCTGCCTTGTAAGGGGTGCATCAGACTCAGAGGAAAGCCAAAGGTAAAAGGCTTATCCAGTTTCTACCAGTTTTAGTAATTTGGTTAAAGTAGATTTTAAAGTTCTATTCTAGCATTCTCCCTGTCCAGAGCTTTGTGGTTGGTAGGCACAATGTAACTTCCAGTTTATATTTAGTGATTTGCTGACCATCTGAGCTATGGATGAGGTGAAGACGGGACTGTTATCAGAGCGAATGGAGAGAGGGAACCCGAATCTTGGGTCGATTTCATTTAATAAGTGTTTTGTGACTGTCAGTGTGGTCTCATTTTTTAGTGGTATAAGCTTCCAACCATCTGAAAAAAGTGTCCACAAAAACAAGTAGTTGTGTGTAACCTGCATGGGGGGGTTTTACCTCAGTAAAGTCCACTCCCTATGCTTCTCTGGATCTCAGTCCTCGGGCCCTGTTACCATTTGGTGGTTTTGGTCCTTGTTTTGCATTTATTTGTGCACAAGAAGGACATGTTTCAGTGGCTGTGGCACTGAGGCTTCTTGAGTCTTGAATGTGGTAGTACCAGTTCAGCATGTCAGCTAACCTAGTACCTCCCAAGTGGGTAGTAGAATGAAGTTGATTTGCCAGAGTTCATTCAAGGGCAGCTGGGAGGATAATTTTGAGTCCTTAGTTACCCACCATCCTGAAGTTTCTTTCTCTGCTCCTTCTAGATCAACTTGCTCCTCTTCCTCTTGGGTATAGATGGGCTATTTTGGAAGTGAGGGGACTAGAGAAGTTTTAGCCAGCAGGATAGTGAGGGGCTCAACTGGGAGCTCCTCTGCCTCACGAGCTACCCGATCAGCTAGGAGATTTCCTGATGCCTCCAGAGTGTCTGAGTTTTGGTGTCCCCTTCAATGAATGACAACTGCCTCTTTGGGGAGCCATATAGTCTCTAGAAGGGTTGAAATTTCCTCTTTGTTTTTTTATAGTTTTCCCCTCCACACAGTAAGACATCCTCATTCCTTGTAGATCATGGCATGGACATGGAGAGTAGCAAAAACATATCTGCCATCTGTAAAGATATTTACCCATTTTCCTGTTCCCTGGTGCAGGACTTGGGGGAAAGCAATTAGCTCAGCCTTTTGGGCAGATGTGCCGTTGGGCAAGGACTGTGACCACATTGCGTCATGAGCCATGGTTACTGCCACACCAGCCTTGCAGACTCCCTTTATTATCAGACTGCCGCCATCCGTGAACAAGTTAGCATCAGCCTGGTCTAAGGGAGTGTCCCAAAGAGGGGAATGACTGACTTGAAAAACATCCAAAATGTTTTCACCATTGTGAACTGGCATCTCTGAATTATCATTGGGCATCAGAGTGGCTGGATTAAGGCTCTGAGTAGGAGAAAAATTTAATCTAGGCTGGTCAAGTAGGAGGCTTTGATATTGAGTAATGTGAATGTTTGACATCCAGCGGCCAGTAGCCCCCCAGAGCAGAGTCTCTATAGCGTGGGGAACTGTCAAGGCCAGATTTTGATGGAAAGTTAATCTGCTTCCCTAACCACTATAGCTGTATTGGCAGTGGCTTGAAGACAGAATGGTCGTCCAGAGGCCACTGGATCCAAACTTTTGGACAAATAAGCCACCAGTTGTCACCAGAGTCCTAAAGTCTGGGTAAGAACCCCCTTTGCAATTTCCCACTGTTCGTGAATAAACAAGTGGAAAGGCTTGTAACATCCAGGAGGGCCAAAGTCGGGGCTTGGGTAAGAGCCATCTTTAACTGCTGGAATGCTCGTTCCTCAGTGGCAATCCATGTCAGAGGTTGACTCCTTGCTGTGGCTGAATATAGGGGCTTGGCAATCTCAGGAAGAAGCTCAAGAAATCCCCCCTCGACTCCTTGGAACCCTGAAGAATTTCAGTAGTTTTAGGAAGATCGATAGGTTTCTGGACTGCTCCCCTCAAACCAGTTAATAGAACCCAGTCATAGGTATTTAATTCCCTGAACCCTGACAAGGTATTGGGATCCCACTCAGGATGAGAAAAGGGAAAATTTTCATTTAAAATTTATTGACTTTCTTCCTCTGTGCCAGTGGTTAAGGCTAGGACAGTCTTTCTAGCCACAGCTCTAATGTGCTTTCGCTCCTCAGAGGTAAATAGTATTAAAAGGAGCTGTTGGCAATCATCCCAGGTGGGACGATGAGTGCACATGATTGATTCTACCAGGGAGGTTAAAACCTGAGGTTTCTCTGAAAATTGTGGATTTTGAGTTTTCCAATTGTGCAAATCAGAGGCAGAAAAAGGAATATACACCAGGAAAGGTCACTTAGTCTGATCTGTCCCCTGTGGAGGGGGAAATTCCTGGAGAGGAAGGAGAGGAGCCAAATCTATTTGAGATTGGAGGTGAGAAGCCAGAGGTGGAGAGGATAGAAGAGAGGTGGAAGAAGTGACAGTAGGTGAAAAAGAAGCATGTGGATTATAAGGTGGAGGAAGGCAAAGGCGAGAGGATCTTCAGTAGGGTAGAGTTTAGTAGATAAACTTAGAAAAGACTATAACAGGGGAAGACAGTAGGGCTGATAAACATGATGGAAGAGGACAAAGAGACAAGTATACAGGAAGGGTCCTGAGTTTTAAGAGAACATACCTTTAACTATGGAGAGGGCTTTGGACTAAATTCAACCATTGATCAATATAGGGAAATTGTTCAAGGTGCCCAGGAGTCCCCATGAGGACCTTCCAGACAAACTGAGTGACACAAACATCCAGAGACCCAGTGGAGGGCTATCCAACATTAAACGAAGGCCAGTCAATTTCACAGAGGGTCCAGAGTCTGCCTTTCGAGAAGCAGACACAGTAGTCCTCACTAAATCCAGCAGAAATATTCTTTATCATAAAGTCCATGGAACTGGAAGGTCGAGAAACCTGTGAACCTATATTGTCAGACCAATGAGAAAACCAAAATTGAAATCAAAATCTGAACCAGGACTCTATTCAGGCAACATCTTGGCCTATTGAATAGTGTTCAAGGGACAGCCTTGTCAGGCCGTTACTCCCTTAAATAGGATTATGGCCACAAATAGAACAGATTCTTACCTCCTAGGAGAATGCAGATGGACCCAGGTATTTTTGAGGTGATGGGAAACCAGCAGTCATTCCAACTCCCTCCTGGCTGAGTGAGAGGTTATGGGGCCCTAGAATGTCTCAGGGAGTACCCCCATATAACTTCTTCCCTAAGCCAGGGAGAGCCAGAGTGAGGCCACTACCCAAGCTTGATGATCTCATTGGGACCTCCAAACTTTGTACCTGCACTGTGAGTGAGGAGTAGTTAACACACTGAGAGTCAAATATTGAGTTCTTTATTGCCAGCAGTTGAGAGCAGGCTCATGCCAGAAAGAAACTCTTGACCCTGAATGAAGTAAGCACGGGGTTTATAAAGGCAAAAACCACAAGGATACATAGCAATTTAGCAACCATAAACTAGCAACTTTTGACCATTAGGGAGTTTCAATTAACTTTATTACCTGGGTACAGCCAGTGCTATGAAAAGTGACTGGAGTGACTGGAAAGTCCCCGGAGTTCGGCCAACAAGATGTGGTATACTGTTTACTGGAATGGTTAGGGCAGTTACATGGAGACAAGATGGAAGATACTACTATACAATGGAGTCACCTTGGTTGGGTCACCAATAGCCATTTCAAAACAAAGTAAATCCTAGAGATGAACCACCAAAGTGAACAGAACAGCTCATCAATACTAGATTATATGTGTATATTACTCTTGTTGAAGTAACTTTGAGTTAGACTTTTCTAACAGATAAAATGAGTGAGCTTACTCTGAGAAAGAGATCATCCTCCCTTAATAGTCTGGTTAACTAGCTAATTTCAGGAAACTAGAGCAAAATAAAACTGTGGTTTAATTCTGCATTCATGATGCACAATTTTACATTTCCCTATATCCACTCCCTTTGCAATGGGACTTTAAACTCTTCTCATCAAGAGGTGAATCTATTTACTTGTTGCTTAGTTCTGAATTTAGTCATCTGACTTTCTTTGTCTGACAAGTTGCTGACAGTTGTGACTTTGACAAGACTTGCATGGTTCATTGTACTCTTGTTCCTCTATCTCCAACAAAAGATTACTTCTAGGCTAGTCTTCTAGACAATAACATATATGGAACAGGGAGATCCAAGTCACACTATTAGTTTGGGGACCAGATGGTGAGGAAGCTCTTATAATAGTTTGAGTGGTGAAGAAACTGATATACAGTGATCCATGTTATGTAGTGGAGATATATTTGGCAACCATTTTGCTGATGATAACAGAAGAAGTAAACATAACCACAGAATGTTTGGATCTGATCAAAAATATTCCCATGGCACCCATGCAGAAAGAGCATCTAACTTTTACTAGCTGTGAATGAGACAAGGTACTAGAAAGGAGAGATGAACTCAGAAAATGAGTGAAATGTGCAAGTATAAATTGGATAAAAATATACGTGGTCAGGACTTCCTGGATGGAAAATAAAACTTTCTCATTTTCAATTTCTGTAGTGGCAAAATTGTCTCAAAGAATGTTGCCTCAGGGAGCACAGACAAACTCAAGAGCGTGACTGTAAGATCCTTATTGAGACTCTTGATGAAATTAAGGTGGTGCCTAGCGTATTTCTAAGTTGGAAGTGAGAACTTTTAGGAATCTAAGGGCATTGTCTTACAGAAGTTTAGCATGCCTAAAATAACAATGAATAAAATGAAAGAGAAAAACCTATATGGAAAACAATTATGGATGTAATACTTTGACCACTACATGAAACAGTTTCAAATTTATAAGAAGTGTACAAAGTTCAGAGTCAGCAAGAGTACTGCTAGCCTGGACTAAAGCTGGCAAAAAATATTCAAAATATGGAAAGGTCTCTGGGTTCTCAACAATATTCTGGCAGGAATTGGGCTGAGAATGCTTTTCAAAGAACATATTTTCCAATTTCCTCCTGAGATGTAGTCCCAAAGGCTAATGGACTGTGTTAGTCTGTTCACTTGGCATTAACAAAATATCACAGACTGAGTGCTTACACACTAAGTATTTATTTTTCACAGTTCTGAAGATGGGGAAGACCAAAATCAATCAAAGGCAGATTCAATTCCTGGCGAGAGCTCTCTTCATAAAGTGCAGATGGTTATCTTCTGTCTGTGTTTTCACATGAAGGTGAGAGAGCTCTGTTCTTTCTTCCTTTATATATATTACATATATATATTTATAATTAGTGCTATAATTAACACTAACCCCATCATGAGGACGATACCCTCATTACCTCAGCTAAACCTAACTATCTTCCCAAACACTATCACATATCACATTGGGGTTGCAGCTTCAACATACAGATTATGTGTGGGTGTGGGGGCTGATTATTCATTCCATAACATGAACAAAAAAGGATGTCCCAAAGGTAGTGACAATGATCATGGCAAACACAAACAATAAACCATGAGCCATCAGCAGGGATCAAACTCCAGGGCCTGATCAAGAAAATCCTATCCAGGGTGGGAGAACTCAGTGATGTTTGCTCATCAGGATTTTAGAATCCAGAAATTATGAAGAGTAACTTCCCTGTGACTTTCTTTCTTCCTGTTTTGGAGAATAAGGGTGTTTATTGCAATTACCATTGTTTTAGAGCATGTCTGAGTAAGTGTGGGTAGTACAGGTCGTTTTTTTTTTTTTTAATTCTTGATCTCTAAACCAAGAAGATCACCATTCAACTCTTTTGTGGATCAAGAGGTTTTAGACTTAGAGAGACTGGCAATGTGGTTAAATGAGATTTGGGGATTCTGGGACAAGAGCTGGCATATTGTGCACATGAGAGACAGTTGGTGAATAATCATGAACAGAAGTATATTGATTACATGAATAATGGCTCCTTTCTTCACTCTTTGCTATATTCACATGTTTGCAGTATGCTTTATACCCTCTTCTTTCAAGAAGCAGTCTATCATCCTTACTCTTGCTTCTGATTCCAACCATGTGATTTGCATTGAGCACAGTGAGATTTTAGCAGTTGTGACTAAGGATAGAATTGCAAAAGTGTTGACATAATTCTCCTCTTTTTGTTCCTCTGTCTTTACCATGAGGGCCTGTCTTGACTAGCCTACTTTAGGATAAGACACATGGAGTGGATCTAGTTTTGGATTTATCCAGGCACAGATATCATAGAACACCAATCAGGCAACTGAACTTCAAACATTAGAAGGAGCCCAGGAAAAATCAGCAGAGATGTTTCACCACCTGCAACTGACTCACATGAAATGAATAAATGCTGTCAAACTCAGACAACCCACATGTGAATTAACAAAATAGATGCTTATTTATTTTTATGAATAGGACATCTGGGATGGCTTGTTACAGAGCATTATTGTGTCAATAGGTAACAAACATATAAGGACTTACAAAACCAAGTTGAAAGTATTCAAGGAAGACCCCTCCAAAAAATAATTTAATTTTTTGGAGGGAAATTCCCTTGTAGTATTGGCTCTCCCTGTTAGGTAAATATTCTAAGAATTCATCAGGGTCAATGTACCAGCAAGCGTTGTTGTGAGAGGCTGCTTTCAGTTTCAGTGATTTTTTTTTGGAGATTCTTTCGATGCAATTGCCCATTTCATGATGAATCATTACACACAAAAAACTGTCCATACAAAACTGAGTGTTCAGGAGTTTTTGACTAAAACCAACATGACCACCTTACCCTTCCTATTCACCTGATCCGAATGACTTCTTTATGTTTCTCCAACGAAAAAGTCCTCCAAGGGAAATGTTTTGCCAATGTGGAAGAGGTGAAACAAACTGACAAAAAACAGAAGGATTAAAAAGCACCAAAGTTGATGAGTTCAAAACTGTTTTTAGCCATAGAAAAAATATCTCCATAGACGTATCTCTTCAAACCAAGAGCATTTTGAAGGTGACTGAAGTTTAGACATGTAAGAATAAATACACAATTTTTTATAAATAAATTTCATTTGTAGTGGTCCTTCCTTGTATGTTGGGGAGGGTTGTGTAGAAGTAATTTTGTATTAAAATAGCCTCCAGTTGAGTGTGTGTTGACTATTCTGAATTTCCTGGCTCGGACTCTTGAATAATGCTGTTTCAACAATCTTAGCTTTAAAAAGGCCAAATACAAATCTGTTTAAGTAACAATTTTGCTATAATGATCACCACCATATTTCTCTGTAAATATATTCTTTCATTTCCATGCTAAAATTTCTATTTTGGGGGGCCTAAAAATGAGTTCAAAGAAATGTATAAGAGAATAAACAATTAGATAATGACTTACGATCTTGGTATATATTGTGTATTTTAAATACATCAGAATCCTGAGGAGTTTCTCCCATTTTTATTCAAGATCCATTCTGAGTATAAAGGAATGTCATTTTAGGTTGAGTACATCAGCAAAAGTCATTTATGCATTAAGATTAATTTATATATATGTCAGTGTAATTTTTGATTCAGCAAATATGCTCAAGAAACTGGAGACAGATTTGTGAATGAGAGATTTATTGTCCAGCAGAGGAAACAAATGTAAACAAACCAAGCATGCCCCACTTACAATAGTATACATGCTATGGTAAATGTATTCACAAGATGCCAAGAAGACAAAGAAGAGAAGTACCTCATTCTGATGAGAAGCCAGAGAATAGGAATCATATATATTTTCCCAAATAATGTAAAAGCCACCTTAGGTTTGGAAGGATGAGCAAAATGTGGACAGACACTGGAGGGCAGACTCTGTGTAGAAGAGTTTTCTAAGTAAGTAGCATATGTTAAAAGCTTTGAAGACTAGGCAAGCATGGAACATTTGGAACATGCAACTATACCTTGGAGTACCTAGGGAAATAAGTCCATGAAGTAAGGGGGAAAGACTTTTTATACTGTGCTGTAGTTCTCACACTAACTCTTTTCTTTGCTATTGCTGGTTTTTCAGAAAATTAGACAGGCTCTAAGGGAAGTTTTTGCTGACATGGACCATCATTCTGGGATAAACTTGTCCCTGGAGAATATGTTCGAAATAATCATTATTTAGTGAGATTGTTCTGTCTTCCTCTTATCTCTTAATGTGAAACTATGCCAGTACACAATGAATGATGTCAATAAAACATTCACTGAGTTATGCATTATATAACTCATTCTAAGCAGTGCATCTCCTAGCATTTCCCGGTTACAAGAACCTGCTTCACATGAATTCCTAGAGTATATTAAGAAAAGTGCTAGGTGGCGCTGATCCTTGGCAGAGGCTAAATGTCCAGATTCTCTCTCTCTCTTTTTTTAAAGCTATATCAAAATAAGCTAATGTTTTCAAATATCAAGGCTCCTATAACAAGACAAAATCAAATGCAATTAAAAAAGGACAAATATAGAAATGTTAATGGTTTAGTACTACTAATTGATCTTTCATCGAGAATTAGATGAAAGAACAGTATGTTAAAAAGTTGTTTTACAAAAGAAAACATAACTTAACCTCTCACATGCTCTTGTATATATGTATAGTGATTCCTTAGGGGGTGGGATTAGATAAAGCCATTTTACATTGAGCATATAGATTTTTAAAAAATTATTTATTGTGTGTACTATTTTGCTTAACAAATAAAATCAAACATACACTTAGAAATAAAAAAGCAACATATGCCAAAAGCTTTAGCTGCCAACACTAGACTTTCACCTTAGATGGGATAGAAGTTCAATGTGTACAATGAGCAAAAATGACTGAAAAGACTCCCTGATGCTACTTGATCATTTTCCAAATGCTACCAGAAAACTGGAAGATTGAAACTGTATTGTACTGTTATTCTCTTAGTTGCTACTTTCAGTCATGTCTTCTGGAAACCATGATATCTATTAACCTTGAATCCTCATTTTGTTAAATAATGTGTTATGTATCCTTCGACACAAGAGGCAGAGGACTGGGGAGCACAAGTGGCTCTTGGTGATTGCAGGGAGGGAGAAGCAATAAAATAAGAAAGAGAAAGATACTGTAATGGCACAAAGGGGAAGCTGCCAGTGGAGAAATATTGGAAACTTCTCAGTTTTATAAAGATCCTCTTTCTAAGAAGTACATAGACTCAGCTACTCTGTTCTAGTCAAATACCTAGAAGCATTAAAAACTTTTATGTATAATAATTTGAAAGCTACTATATGTCTTGTAATATTTTATCAGTAAACTATACAGAAAATCCTAAAAAATTCAATGAAAAATGGAAATGTTCTCTACTACTGGATTGACATAGAATAGCCTCAAGAGGCACACATTCTCAAATTAAAAAAAAAATCAGACTGTTGTATTCTGAAGCAACGTGCTTTATAGAAAAGTAGAGACACTGCAAAATTCAATTTATGCCTTTTGAGACTTTCAAAGTCCTAGTAAATATTTTACTGACCATTTTATGTTTTTTAGTAAATGAAGTACATAAAGCACCAGAGTACTAGAAAAAAAATTGTTATTCTATTTCAATTTTATAACTTCTCTCACATTAGTGGTGTATGAGTTTATCTATAATACGTAATGATACAATACATCGATTCTAATAGTGTGTATTACAGTATTCAGAATTCTCAAAGCACAGAGTAATAAAAATGCCTTCACTACACCTATAATTTGAAACTTCAAAATATAAACAGGGTTATATGCATAATGGAAACAAACCTTTTAAAATACTTGTATCTGGTGCTGTGACAAGCAAGAAAACTTTTATGTTGTCAATGGTTTTGGAGTGTATAATTAAGTTTTAATATTACAACTGAAACATGTTATTTATGCAAAAACTAAATCAACATGACTACAAAGTAATTCAGGTAAAATATTATCCTAGAGCATAAATGTAATTTCTTTGCATAAAAGCAATAACCAGCACAGAACTCAAACAACAGCATGTAATCATTTGTGAAATAGCGATCTATTTTGTCATATTTCTTAAATAGGCATTGGATAGTTATCAATATTAATATCTCAACAAGATCTGTGACTACTGATGCTATAATTTTACATATATATTTTCTAGGTATTGCTACTCAGTAATAACATTGTTTCTAAGGGAACAATAATGATGAAAATGTCAAGGAGGAGTAAGAGAAAAAGAGGTGTTCTATCTTATAGTAAGAAGAAAGTCCAAACAGATAAAGGAATGTAATGTTCTTAGTACTGAAGTTCTCAAAGTCATAGGCAAGCTTTTCTGTGTATTGGTTGGGTATAAAAATACAACCTAAGAGCAACAAAGCGGAAGGATAGTGTCTTTTCATATTGTATTTCAAAATTAATGTTTACTAGATTTTCTGTTTTGTTGTTTTTGTTGTTGTTGGTATCTCAAGCAGATCTGACCATCTTGTTTTAGACCCATGGATGGCCATGACTTATCTAACAACTCTTACTAAATAAATTGAGTCAAGGCTCTATAATTAATCCTAAGAGATAAATATTGCACTACAGTACTTAAATGGTTTTATCTACCAAGTCCTTTGCTAACTTTACAACTCTGGCAAGAGTCAGCTTTAAGATGTGCATTTTTTCCTGAATGGTGCTATTCATGTTATTATCAGGCAAAGAAGCCAAATTATATTAACTCCAGCTACTGGTTATGAATGTTGCTCAGATATTTAACCACTTTGCCTTTCTATCCCTTAGTGTCAGACTCTTAAAATGGAGGAAATTTTATTTACCTGTTCTATTTTCTATCTATCTATCTATCTATCGATCTATCTATCTACCTATCTATCTATCTATCTATCTATCATACAGAATATATGATAATTAAGTGAAGTAAGGCATATGAAGCACCTTACCCAGAACCTTTATTTGTGGCAAACAGAGGTTTGATGTCATCTCTTAGTAGAAGTATTAAATTATGTGAAGTATTAAATTATGTGATTATGTGGTAAAAGATTGGCCTCATCTTTTCACCATGATGGAGTTTGTGTACAAGAATGTTGCGAAAACTAGAGAGGCAGCCTTGGAACACAGTGAAGGTCACGTATATGACCAATCTAGTTGTGAGTGATGGCAACTGGCTTGTAGCATGAGGCTGAAGAAATGTTTTGAAAGCACACAAGGGAATCAAGGAAATGCCAGGGCTTTTGCGGCATGTAATCAGATGCTCATACAAACTCTGCCATGAATACTGCAATACAGTCTGGTAACAATACCGTGGGGGTTTCTTTACAGGCAATCTTTTCCATGTCTCACTGTGGATTGTCAAAATACTCCAGGGTGGCTATATAAGACACTGAAAGTAACTGAAGCAAGAGTTTCTGGGGGTTTGTAGTACTAAGACCCCAGACTTAGACAATGGAAAAACAGGCAAATCTTCCTCCTTCTCCATAAATTAAAGCAATTGTCGGATCTGTATTAAACATTGTTTTTTTTCTCCTCCTGGAATAGGAAAGCATGTGTGCTTGATTTTGATGTGTTTCTTTGTCCACAGGATGAAGACTTTCTTATCATTTATTTTAACCTTAGACATATCTAATGTGATCTTCTATCTATGAGCTCAATGATGCCAGAGGAGATCTATGTCATTCTCATAGGCCAGGAAAGCGTAGTGGGCTTTATCTACAAAAAAATGATGAAGAAACTTAGGAAAATTGGTAAAACAGATTGAAAGCCATATGGGAAGTAAGAAATCAGGACTCTGGGCCTGGTTCTAATGCTAACATGATATGTAACCCTAAGTGAAGCCCTGAAGGGTTCCTGGTTTTATATTTCTTGCCTATCACTGTATCACTGGTCTCTGACAACTCACCTATTACTTTTGGTCTACAGTGAAGAACAGATCTATGCTAGTCCTCACATATGGTTCATATACCTAAAATGAACACACAAATTAATTTCAGTCAATCACAAATCTCTTAACTGATTTGTTCTCTTCTAGTCTTATTCCTAATCCATAGAGCTTATCTAAACCACTTGTATTCTTAAAAAATAGCAATAATAGCAATAAGCTTTTCAATAGAGATTTTGGATAGGCTTCCAAGTGTTTTATGAATTGCCTGTGGGACTCTAATAATAGACAGTAAAATCTGAATATGAACTTGAGTTCATCTCACCTCAACTTGTGGGCTATTGACCACTTCTCGAGTCACCTTGATAATAAGTCATAGGATCATCTGCTGAACCTTCTCCCAGGGATGCATCTCCTTTGAGTAATATCTAAGGTCAATAGCTTAATTGATCAGGACTCTGCTTTCCTGATCAATTAAGCTAGTGAGCTTAGATATTGCTTAGGTATTAAGAGTGTAGAGGATTATATTGAAGGCTTCCTAAGAAAGTGAAGGTTGATTTGTGACATGGAAGATGGATAAGTGCAAGTGAGAGTGGGATGTGTATAGGGATATTTTTCTATGAAGAGCTAACAGCATATGTGACGGTTTCATGGGGTGATGGCTTGTTGAACTGAGAGAACTGAGAACTGGCTCAGAAAAAATCATTACAGTGGTGACAAATGTGGAGAGAAATGGATAGCTCTGTATGTTGTAGTGAAGAGTTTTGATTTTAACTTAGGAAGTGTGGGGAGCCAAAATTTGACATTAGATTCACATTATAAAGCAAAATATGACTATATTTCAAAGAAAAATTTAAAATTAAATTTGCATGAAATACCAAATAGTACGCTAATATTTTTAAATAAACATATTAAACACCTGTACTTAATGAGGTATTTTCCATCTATTGAAATGTATTTACTCTTTCCCAGCTAGACGTGACCTATATAATTAAGAACACATTATTTTCCATTGTAAATATTCTTTATCTCCATTTAGAACACAGGAAGGAGTTGCCAACTCTTTCTTTAGGAGGTAGCAAGGATTGGAACATCACGGTAAAGCGGTTGCAGCAGTAGCATGGAAAACATGAGGCTTGGGTATTTTATCAATTCTGCACTGGGGTTTAGAGCAGCCTTCACCCTTATTCTGGCTACCACCAGTGTACAAAGCTAAACTTAGATTTATTTGTGTGTGTTGCTAAGTCATGAATCAAACACACTGAGCATAGGTTTGAATGTTGGCCAAGCAGAACACAGGGTCATAAAAATATAAAAATGGTTTCTTTGCTGGTGTTAGATACAGGTTGTATTAATAGGAACATTAATAAGTTCAGTATTGCATCCCTGAATCATATTGCAGGTAATTCATTTGCAAGCAGTTCCACAAATCTTTTGTGAATAATTTAAATCTCCATGCTATAGTCTTCAGCTCCTAATTATACACTTTGAGAGTGTGAAAGCAATTTATTCACATATTAGTCCTTATTTAAAATCACTGAAGAAATTTTAATTCTCTGTATGACTAAAACTTTTATTTAAAAAATTAATCTGCTCATTGAATTGCTATTTATTTGATAGTATTGTTCCATACAGATGGCCATGTAAATAATAATAATAAGATGCATTTCTATCTCCTGAAAGATAAAGTATATTTTTCTTGACACTTTATTTTTGGTATTTTTGTTTGTTTGTTTGTTTTTTGAGTTGGAGTCTCACTCTGTCACCCAGATGGAGTGCAGTGGATGCTCCCGGCCACTGCAGCCTCGACCTACTGGGCTCCAGTGATCCTTCCACCTCAGCCTTCCAAGTAACTGGAACTACAGGCGCTAATTTTGATTTATTGTAGAGATGAGGTCTCTCTAAGTTGCCCAGACGAGTCTCGAACCCGTGGGCTTAGGCAATCTACTCACCTCAGTCTCCCAAAGTGCTGGGATTACAGGCTGAGCCACCGAGCCTGGCTTATTTTTGGTATTTTTAGCAGAAATTTTTTACACACAATTTAGTTTTAATAAAATTATAAACATACTGAGAGATAGTTATCTGAATATACTGTATTTTTATAAACATTTCTAAGTAGGCAAAGTATGAGAAGAGCTAAAACTTAACACAGAACTTCAAATTTTTTAATGAAAAATTTTAAGAAGGCTTAAGGTGCCTGGCGCAGTGGCTCAAGTCTGTAATCCCAGCACTCTGGGAGGCCAAGGTGAGGGAATTGCCTGAGCAATGGGTTCGAGAATAACCTGGGGAACTCGGCAAGATTTCATCTCTACAATAAATCAAAAAATTAGCTGGCATGGTAGCATGTGTCTGTAGTTCCAGCTACTTGGACAGCTGAGGCAGAAGGATCGTCTGAACCTAGCAGGTTGATGCTGGGGTGGCCACGAGCGTGCCACTGCACTCCAGTCTGGGCGATGGAGTGAGACTCCAACTCAAAAAAAAAAAGAAGGCTTAAGAGCTTATACTTTTCTAGCATCATTAATTATGAATCTGACATCCTTATCTTTTGGTCCAAGATCCTATGTGTAATAATAACAATGATGGTGATGGCAATGATGGTGGGAAATAGTTATTACACATTTGTTGCTGTCTTGTGAGTCAATAACTCATTTCACTGGCTATATGTATGCTAGATATATGACCCAGGACTCATCAAAACTATACTGAATCTACAAGCTGTTACTAAATTGTCATTAGGTCAAAAATTTTCTGAGTTTTCTTAAGGTTTTGTATAATTCAGTCTGGCTGTATGTTATATTTTATCTTTTTAAAAAACAAAAAATATTTTTTGACAAAATTGCATATTCACATGCATCTGTAAGATATGACACAGAAAAATTTCTTGTACACATTTCTCAATTCTCCCAACATTGACATCTTGTAAAACTATAGTATAATATCACAACCAGGGTATTGACATTGGTACAATCCACCAATCCTATTCAATTTCCTAGTTTCACTTGAAGTCGTGTATGTTTGTGTGTGTGTATGAATTAAGTTATATACAACCATATTAAAGATATCCATATTCTACATCTTTTTATTGTAAATCAACCAAACTAACCAACACAACCAGAAAAGCAGTTAGACTTTTTATTCAACCATCAGTGAAGACGATAGAAATGAGGTAGAAAACTGATTAATTTTTGAGTTAAACAAAATTTGGCCTCCCAGGATTCCTCTCTAGTTCTCTGTGCCAAAACAAGGTGGAATTAAGAGTATTCTTCTGGAAACCTCTATCAGATCTAGTAATTTATTTCTATCACAATGCCCCCAAACACAGCATTGCTTATCTATTCCCTGTATGCCTCACCAATTTTGCTACCATGGTTTGCAATTCCAAGGCTAAAATCAGGTGTTGGTCAGTGTGGTTGGCACTTGTGACATTTCTTTCTAGATTCTACATTCCCTTAATGACTTATAAGTTTAGTCTAGCAATTGCTCTAAGAAAAATACAGAGATGAGGACAGCTAATTAATCTTATTCTAGCATATTTTAAGACATATACCTGACCACCTCAGTACTCAAAATCCATCAATAACTCCTTTCAGGATTAAATTCAAACTCTTTTGCATAACTTGCAGAGACTTTTACTAATTGGTTTTCTGGCACCTCTTCTCTCTCTCTCTCTCTCTCTCTCTCTCTCTCTCTCACACACACACACACACACACACACACACACACACACACACACACCCTTTACACAAGCCATTTCTATTGATTTGTGGTTGCAAAGCATGCTCTTGCCTTTTATGCCTTGTGCTCTGCACTTGCTGCTTTATCTACATAGAATATCTTCCCTATTTTGGCAGCTTGGTGCAATTTTACTTATCCCTCAATCGCCAATGCAAGCAAAATGTGCTTCCATGCCTGTTTTCATTCTATGTTATCTTCTATTAGCAGATCTGATTACTTCCTTCTTTTCCCCGCTCAGCATAACTATCGTACAAGAAAGCATTACTATGACATTTATCAACAATTTTTCTGTTCTGCTATTATGAAGATCTACGTTCTCTGCTCACAGAGCTTATAGTCATTGTCTTTATATCCTTAAAGCCTCAAAACTTGGTACAAAGGAATGGAGAATGTTTATTTGTGGGAGGAAAAAAATAAGTGAGGGTAAAAATACATATGTGCATTTATTCTTCACATAATTTTTATTTTAAATATACTACTAATTGATCAATCCTGAATTTTTAGGGATTCCATCAACTGATTGAGAAAGTCATTCTGAGAAGAGGCTTCCAGGCACCAGTAAACTCATAGCCTGTATGAAAAGCTTCTTCCAATCTCAGGTAATTCTGGTCCAACTAACACCAACACTGAATGAAGTAGATTGTGGTTAAAGCATATTCTAGAAAGAGGTCAATTAGTTTCTAGGGGAACATTATCTGAAAAGTAGGCAAGGCAGTACAAAATGATTCTCATCTTAAATAATGTCTAAAATCAAAGGGATGTACTGTCTACAGAAGGCGACAAGAAGTTACCAACAGACTTAACCCCCAACAGCCCATGCATGTGTAGGTTAGTTCCAGGATTAGCACAGAGGGCTTTGGCTTTACCTTATGTAGAAAGCTGTAGGGAATGGTTCACTCCAGAGCTTCCTACTTTCATCTACATGAGGAAGAACATATTATGGTGAGAAAAAATTTAAAAATATATAAGCTCACTCAAATTGAGTTATTTCTATTTAAAAAATTAATTTTTTAACCTCCACACAACGATCTATGAGTTAACACTATTTACCATAATGGAAATGGAGACACAGAAATAACAAGAAAATGACAGACCTTAATTCTACACAGTAAATCTTATCATTTTTCAAATTCAAACATTCAATAAATGTTTGTTGAGCATCTATAATTTGACAGGTACAATTCTTGACACTAGATGTACGATTTTGTGTGTGTGTGTGTGTGTGTGTGTGTGTGTGTGTGTATATATACCTATTTTATGCTTGAATATGTATATATATACATATATATATAATGAGTCTTGCATGATAATGAAAATTAAAAATCTGGTTTTCTATCATCAATTTACAAAAACAAACTTTTTCTTACATCCACGCACTTTGATTGGAATGTTCTTAGTATGGGACATTGATTAAAGTTAGGATGGATGTAATACCTGAGGAGTTTCTGATACAAAAAAGTAAGCCCAAGAAAGTATGAGGCAGTTGCACTCTTCTAAAGTTTCAAATTTATGAGTTGGATCAAGAATGCCTTCAATTCTTGATTAGAAGGACCATTCCAGGTGTCTGCCATAGCAGTATCAGACTACAGGAATCAAGGTGCAGAAAAAAATACCAAGAAGGGCACTACTCAATTCAGTTCTGCAAGTAATTTTAAAAACACTTTATTGGATTGCGATTGACATACAGAAAGCTGTATGTATTTCACGTGTACAACTTGATGAGTTTGCAAAAGATATACATATGTAACATCCTCACCATAATCAATGTCGTAAACATATCCATCAAGTCCAGAGGTTTCTGTCTGTCCTCTTTATCTGTTGTTACTATTATAATAATTATATTTTTATTTTTGTGATAAGAACACTTAACGTAAGCTCTACTCCCTTAGTAAAGTTTTAAATATACAATATAATATTATAAACTATAGATACTATGTGGTAGATAACATCTCTGTGACTTATTCATCTTTCATAACTGACACTTTGTACTTGACTTTCCTCTTATTTCTCCTCCCTTGGTTTCTGGAGACCCTCATTCTACTCTCTACTTCTATGAGTGTGACAATTTTAGATTTCCCGTATACATGTAGTACTTGTCCTTCTGTGTCTGGCTTGCTTTCCTTAGCACATAGTCCTGAGCATGTTGTCAAAAATGAAGGAGTTTCTTTTATTTCAAGACTGAATAATATCCAAATGTGTATACCACATCAAAAAATTTTATTCCACTTTTGAGGGGCAATAAGGTAGTTTTTATACTTTTGCTATTGTGAATAAGGCTTCTATGAACATGGGAGTGCAGCTACAACTTTGATGTTCTAATTTGTTCAGAAATTGGATTGGATCATAAGGCAGCTCCACTTTATTTTTTTAAAAGAATGTTAGATTATTTTTCACAGAGGTTGCACCAGTTTATATTCTCACTAAGAGTGTACAAGAGTTGCCTTTAATACACATCTTTGCCAACACTAATTATCTTTATATTTTTAAAAGTTACTCTGAAATGTGTGAGATGATATCTCATTGTGGTTTTGTTCTGCAATTCTCTGATGATTAGTGATGGTGAGCACTTTTTTTTATGCTTGTTGGCCATGCCTATATGTCTTCTTTGGAGAAGTGTTTATTCATGTCCTTTCTCCTTTTTAACCTGGGTTTTTTGTTTTTGTTGTTACTGTTGTTTTTTTTTCTGTTGAGTTGTTTAAGTTCCCTATATATTTTAGGTATTAATCCCTTTTCAGATATATGGCTTGAAAATATTTTCTTACATTCCATGCGTTGCCTTTTTGTTTTGCTTTTTCCTTTGATGTGCAAAAACTTTTTAATTCAACGTCATCCCATTGTTTATTTTTAGTTTTATTGCCTGTGCTTTTGGTGTCATATCCAAGAAGTCATGGGAAAGGCTATTGCCAAGAAGATTTTCCCAGAATCTTACATTTCAAAATTTTGAAAATCAATAACTTTGTTCACACCTATCCAACTCTAAGGTTTTAGTCAAAACAATTGAAACTTTGATTCATCAGCAAAATTATCCTCAAATGTGGGTTGACTCAGAGGAGACTGCACCCAACATGCTGAACTAGACAGCACCTAGTTAATCCTAGTCTTACCATTTTCCCGTTCCTTAAGGTTACCCAGTTTGATTAACTGCTTTCTTTCTCAATGTCCTCATCTTCAAAAGTGAAATCAATATGTAGCTCTTGCAATTTTTTTCTGAATTAAACGTGACACTCTAGGTAAAGTTACCAGCACTTACCAAATACTCCAAACAGAATCTAGTTGAGATTATTAGAGGTACAGAAGTGTGACTACCCTTCCCAAAAGACTGAAGCACATAATACTGGGTGTTCAGTAAGGAATGCATCCACACACAGGGCTGAAGCAGTTCAAAACATACATACCTGTCTAATAATATTTGTGTATGCTATCATATAACCATTTTTAATAGCATAAGTTAAGC
The DNA here is from genome assembly GCF_000164805.1 of Carlito syrichta. Taxonomy (NCBI): domain Eukaryota; kingdom Metazoa; phylum Chordata; class Mammalia; order Primates; family Tarsiidae; genus Carlito; species Carlito syrichta. Next base: position 877,011 of record NW_007247648.1, read on the forward strand.
CAAATGATACATATTTTAGATCCATCACACATTCAATTGAGGTGACCTTCTCTATTTCTGATTTTATCTGTACTGTGCTGATTTTTTAGTTTGACTCTCAGCAGCAAGGTTGATTCCCCTTTGTTGATAGAAGCATATGTATTTTTTTGACCTTTACTTTCTAATGATCATCACAAGATAAATTCATGGCAGTGAATAAAACCCTTATGTCATAAAAACAGAGCAAGGCTCTATAATAGGATGCATTGAAAATTGCAAGGCAAACTTAAAAAATAAAGGAGGACTCCCTTTGCCAATTCTCTTACTGAAAGCAGTAATAGCAGAGGTGGAAAAATGCTTCTTATGTGGTAGGCACTGCTTAAAGAGCCTTACATAAGTCAGCATTAACTTTCACAAAAGCCCTGTGAAGTACATGTTATTATTACCCCCATTTTACACATAAGAAAGTCAGAGTATGATCATGACTGGTTGGTTTATCAAAGTCACATAGCTAGTGTCTATAGGAAATATAGCATGCTTTCATCTTTATGTGAATAGTACATTAAGACCATTATCCAAGTTGCATGTATAAGTGAATTATCATGAAAAAAATACTATTCTCTAATACGACTCTTCACCAAAAAAGAACAGAGCTGCTAGGCACAGGTGTGAAGTCTGTGCACTGCACAAAGGTACAATGCTGCTCCACTCAACAACCCATGAGATTTGTCTGGAAGGTCTGTCCACCAGAAAGAAATATCACTTTTTAAAAATATTCACATCCCATTATAGGTGATAGTGTAGTTGGAATTAGGAATTTTGGGAGACTAGCCTGAGGTTTTGGGGTGGATGAAGAATATCCTGTGATAGCCAAAATTCAAGGATACTTTCAATAGTGTCAGGAGACATAGTCTAAAAAAACAAAAGAGATTCTAATGATTCTGCAATAATATTATGTGTATTAATAATAATAATAAGTAATCTTACCATTGTTTATAAAATATCATGAATTTAAAGTAATATGAAAAATGGTAAATCTGACATAGCCATACTAAAAGGTAATTTTAACTGATACATGATAATTGAACATATGTAGTCTTCTGATATATGTATATAATGCTTAATCAAATAAGGAAATTTAAAACAGCCAACACTCAAATACTTGTCATTTCCCTGTGTTGGGAGCATTTCAAATCTTCTCTTCTAGCTATTTTAAAATAGACAATAAATTGTTAAGTATAGTCACTCCACTGTTCTATCAAACAGTAGACTTGATTCCTTCTATCGAATATATGTTTGTACCCTGACCAGCCTTTCTTCCTCCTGCTACCCCTGCCCTACTCATCATCTGGCAATTCTTATTCTACTCTCTTCTTCCATGAGATCCATTTTTTTTACCTCCAGTATATGAGTGCGAATAAGATATCTATCGATCTGGTTTATTTTACTTACCACAATGACCTTCAGTTTCATTCATATTGCAGCAAATGACAGAATTTTATTCTTTTTATAGCCGAGTAGTATTTCATTGTGTATATGTGCACATTTTCTTTATTTCTTCATCTGCTGATGGACTTTTAAGTTGTTTTCATAACTTGGCTATTATCAATAGTGTTTCATAAACAGGGGTGCAGATATCCTTTTAAAAAGGTAGTTATAATATAAAAGGTGGTTAAGCATTATATTAATAAAATGTGAAGGCAATAAGAGTATAATAAAATGAGAGTCAGTTATTCACAATGAAGAGTAGGATTTACATAGCTGGCTGATCAGCACCAATGATAATACAAAGTAATCAGGTTGGAAGAGAGTAAAGGAGGATAATTGCCATTGATAGTGATGTACTGATAAGGTCTGACAGTGGACACCAAAGTAAATTTTCCATTGGTTTTTTAAATGAGAGCTGCTCAAGAAATTTCAATCCTCATCTACCAGTAGATGGACAGTACATTCCTGGGACCCCACTCATTATAGTAATAATGCTTTATTGAATTTCCAGTTACATGAACAAGTAGAATAAATACACCAAATGCCATGATGGCAAGTTAGAAATTAAAATAGTAGTAAAAATTCCAAGTTTCCAAAACTTAAATCTATACTGAATGTATGACTAACCTTTACTTGGTATAACACACAACACATAATTGTAAATGATCAGAGACTCAATGACTCAACTCTGAACAATATTCACCTGTGCACAAAGATCTCTGCCAACAAGAAGCAATTCTTTCACATCCTAAAAGTCAGGAACTGAAGCGAATCTGAGGTTTCCCTCTTTCTGTATACTAAAAAGATTACTAAAATTCTAAAAAGGTATAGTGAAGAATACCTTCTATGATCACTGCAGTCTTGGAAAAAAAAATTAAGAATTATACAGAAATCATTAAAATCTTAGAAGCTAATAAATTGTATACTTAAACTGTAATTACATTAATGAGTTTTTAATTATTCTAATATTCTAGTTTCTTTTGTTTAGAGATAGTAAAACTTTTTCTTTCAATTTATTTGCTTAAAAAATTACTAATTAAGTTTATAGCTATCCTTTCGAGTTCAATGAAATTAATGGTGTTTAATTCATTTTGATGAGTTGTGTAGTGCTGGAGTAATATTTGGATTTTGATTATGTAATATATGAATAAATGCTGTATTTTAGCATAATAGTTAAATGCATGCTTGCTACTAAATATATTTCTAAGGACATTAAACCAAAGGCATGTAATGTGACTGTTTTTTCACACACAAAAACCCTGCAGACATTAAGAATCTCTGAGCAATACAAATAAAATTCTCTATTAGGCTGAGGAAGACAAAGAAAATCTTTCAAGTCAAGGTAAGGTATGAATGTTAAGGCTGAAAAGAGTAAAACAGAGAAGAAAAAAAAAGAAGAAATTAATATGGGCCAGGGTTCAGAAATCTAAACATAAAAGGCTTAAGGATATAAGCTTGAAAAATGTAGGGAGTGAAAAACTTGGCAATAGATATAAATAAAGGTGATACAGGTGGGGCAGCTGTGAACGACAATCTTTTTCTTTTTCTTTTTTTTTGCCATAATCTTCTTTTTCTTAATTCATCTTTAATTCAGCTTAATATTCAATTCAGTCAGTTGAATATGTTGCAGACAAAATTAGAGCCGAACCTTTGAAAAGGAAGGTTTCAGATAATGGGCAGAATTAATTTGAATTGGGAGACACTGGAGACGGATAATCCGAGGGCCGATACTATACGTGCCAAATGGAGCTGAGCTTGGGTGTCACAATGAGGTTGTGAGAGGAGAGTGACGCGTAGCCTCACAGCAAAGCGTCTGGTGAATCTGTATGCAGGGGAAGGAACGGATGGACAAAAACTGCCCTTATATTTGGAGCCTGGGAAATAGCCATCCAGAGGCCCATTCATTTCCAGGGCAGAAAGTCTTCTATTATTCCTCAGAAAGATTTATCTTTGCAGCTTGGCACTCACAATGGTATGTATTTAAGGACACACAAACATATCACTGTCACTTCCATTGTGAGCCACCCTGGGAATTTCAGGTACCCCAGAGTTGAGTCAATAGCCCAGTAAAATAAATGTCTCCCTTTAATCTTCAGCTCCACAAGGAGATGTTTATTATGTCAGAGGAAAACATTTTTACTTTGGGTCTCTGAGTTCATGTTGTGGACAATCGTTTCTTTGGGTGCTTGAGTGTAATGAATTATAACTGTGAAAACGGTGACATTTTAACAAGAACCAGCCCAGCGATTGTTTGCCTGAGGACAAATCTCCTACTCAAGTGTTACAAACATGGTAGCTTCGAGAAGGTCCAGGGGCTCACGATAGGAAGTCAATTAAGAGATAACATGATAAAAACCAATTGACCTGATCTCATGCCAAGCACAGCCTAAAGAATGGACTTTTTTTAAAAATTATTTTTTCTTGGAAGGCTGAGGTGGAAGGACCGCCAGAGCCCAGCAGGTCGAGGCTGCGGTAGCCGGGAGTGGCTACTGCACTCCAGTCTGGGCGACAGAGTGAGACTCCAACTCAAAAAAACAAAAAAATGATTTTTTTCTCACTCTGTGTTCTCATTATAATCCCAACTTCCAGCCAAATCCTACCTTCCTTTCAAGTGGAAGTTGCAAACTGGTGACTCTCAGACTGGATCAGGATAACAAGAAACATGCTCTGTTAGGAGTTCAGAATGTTAAAAAGTAACAATAATTATCTTTAAAATAGTCACAAATATTTGAAAACAAGAAAAGTTCACAAATAAATATCAATCCCTGGCTTCTTGTGAAAAATGTTGAAGGTCTAGGAACATTTGCCTTCCTTCTCGGAAAGACATATAACTGAAGAGTAGCTAGTACTTGGTGATATGGCAATAGAGAGTCTAGCCCCAGGCCAAAATCCTGACCCAGTCATGGATGATTACAAGGCTTCCTCAGGCAAGTGTCGCAGGGAAACCTGTCCTCCTCACCCCAGACTTGCAAAACTGCCCTCCTTACACCAGACGCATGCATTGCCATTTTCCACCTGAAGTTGTGGCCCAGAATTCAGGTTCAGCAGCTTTCAGGTTAGCCATCATTATATGTATAGTATCTGCATTCTTAGCCCAGGCAACTTCATGGGGAGGTCTTCTCGTTGTGAGGGGCCTTCTGGTGAAACAATTCTCTCTACTTTGACTTAGTACCTTTCCACTCTTAGCCTTTTCCATTCTTCCTAGCCCCTGCCCATGGGTCCGTAAAGAAGCAGAAACCTCTTACTTTTGGGCAGTGAGACAATTTCTGCCATCTGTGCTGATCTACCTGACTCTTGCCTAGTGCAGTTTTGTTGGGGGGAAAATGGAACACCAAGGAGCCTGTACCTCTCTTTTTTTCCACTTGTTTACACTAAGTGAATAAAGTCTTGTTGTTACTTTTAGTATGATTCTTCGTTCTGATTGACTACTGGGATACCTAAATGATCAACAGTGGGTACCAGATTTGGCTCAGTCTCAGACCATTTCTTGCTATCTTACATCTACCTAGATACATCTGTTTATACCTCATCTCTATTGAGCATTTAAATTTGAATCCCTGCTCCAAGTATAGCTCCATTCCTACTCTGTTCAGTAATCCTTGACCACCTATACCCTGCTGATGTCTTCCAAGTTTGTGTAGCTTCTTGCAACTCACGTGTGGTTCAGCCCGAAGAGAATCATCACATGGAATCTTGATAAAGATGCAGTATCTCGGATCTCACACCAGACCTGTCAAATCGTAATTTGCACTGTAACACGGTTCCCAGGTAGTTTGTATATGCATGAAAATTATAGAAACACTGGGATTGAACATCATTCTGGATCATCCAAATTAAAATAATTTGTGTTTTCCTATTTCATATTGATAGGACATCTCTTACAAAGTAGACTTCATACATCTTGGTGGCATAGGCTGTGTCCTGGGAAACTTCTGTGGTACATTCTTGTAGTGAACTAGCAAAGATTGGTAAAGACAGAAAGTAAATGTAAATCATTCATCTAAAATAAATTTGCTCCTTTTTTTTTTTTTGCACCCACCTTTTTAAAACCTGCACCAAGTTTGTGACCACAGATAAAGATACCAGAAGGACAAGTGAGAGTTGGGCATGACAGTCGCTTCAAACCTATCTCATCTCATCCTGACGTGCTCCATTCTGGTATTTGTTTGACTATATTACTTGTCTCAAGACACTTGGCAACTTGTGTCTCCAACTTTAACTGTTGGACTTGGTGTTTTAAATGCAGTTTCCTTAGGTTGACTCAAAGCACTTGCAAACATTCTAACTTCTCCAATTCATATCCACCTCAGGTAGTATTTCTTATCATTGTAATATCAAGATTGAAACTCTAACATGGACTCTCTTTGACTGGCATTTTACCCAGTCCAAATTGTAATTTTTAATCTGCTTTTAGGCCTAAAACACGTGTCTAAACTTTTTCAGATAGCACAATAATCACCAATTAAACATTCTGTGGATATAGATTTATTTTAAATAAACTAGTGGAAAGGTCACCAAACTATGGCTTGTGAGATGGTAGTCTGTTGTTGTAAACTAACTTTTATTTTATTTTATTTTGAATTGGAGTCTCACTCTGTCGCCCAGACTGGAGTACAGTGGCCGCTCCCGGCCAACGCAGCCTCGACCTGCTGGACTCCGGCGATCCTTCCGCCTCAGCCTTCTGAGTAGCTGGAATTACAGGCGCGCTACCATGCCCAGCTGATTTTTTTATTTATTGTAGAGATGAGGTCTCGCTGCCCAGGCAGGTCTCGAACCCGCGGGCTCAGGCAATCCACTCACCTCAGCCTCCCAAAGGCACGGGATTACAGGCTGAGCCACCGAGCCTGGCGTAAACTAACTTTTTATCAGAACACAGCTATACTCATTCAGTTGCACATTATCTATGATAGTTTTCACTCTACAAAAGAAAAGTAGAATATTTGTGATAGACAATATGGCCCTCAAAGTTTAAAATATTGTCTTGTAACTCCTTACAAAAAAGTTAATAGAATTAGTCAATTTTGTGAAGCAAATCAACAGCTAACTTGGCAGACAAATTACTGTGTGATTTAGTTTTTCAGCTTTAAACCTGCCCTGTGCACTTCAGGTCAATGGATGACACTGAAAGAAACACAGAAACTGTTTTGTAAAACGAGACCAAAGTTCACCTCATATTTTTAACCATGACAGACAACCTACAATCCATGTGCCTCCTGAATTTGTTTCTAGTTCTCAGTTTTCAATTCTTTTCCATGTGAAAAAATTTGAAATTCTTTTTATGTATAAGTTCATTTCTTTAGATTATATCTTTAACACAGGTATATTTATTTTATGTATTTGTTCACCACTAAGTGACATGACTCTAATATGTCTATAATACTATGCTAGTTACCAAAGGAAACAATATAAACTGCAAATGTGACAGTTGGTTCATGGTCTACCATCCATATAGGATCATATGAGCAACTGGGCTGCAAAATATGTATCTCCATTGATGACCAGATTTTGTTAAGCTAACCTGGCTGGTGAATGGCCTCTTTCTGTGTATTTATTCAATTAAAGGTGATAAAGATAGTCTGGACTTCAGTCACTATAAAGAAAGAGTTGAACTTCATTGACATAACTTCAACATGGTCTCAGTGAAACAGAAGTGGATGTTTATAAATGACAGGGTAGCTAAAAACAAGAAGTTATAAATGAATGGCCCCTGCCAAATAAAGAAGTTAGGTGCAATACCAAAGATGCCTCCCCTGCCCTAGAGATGCCATCCCCAAAACACATTTTCAAGTCTTCATGTTTTTGTGCAGCTCCTTCCACCCCCATTTGTTTTAAGTCCAGGTCTCTGTCACCCAGGCTGGAGTGCAATGGCACAATCACAGCAATCAGTGCCGCTAACTCCTGAGCTCAGATGACCCTTAGCCTTAGCTTCCTAAATAGCTGTAAATACAGCATGCACAACCACGCCAGGTTAATTTTTAAACTGTTTTTGTACAGAAGGGGTCTTGCTATGTGACCCAGGCTGGTCTCAAGTTCCTGCGCTCAAGCGATCCTCCCAAAGTGCTGGGGTTACAGGCATAAGCCACCGTGCTCCGCTCTCTCTTTTCCTTAATCATGTTCACGTCTACCGTCTTTACTAAAATAAATATCTGGAATGCTTTAAGCATGGCTTAAAATTTAAAATGAACACATATAAAATTTGCTTAAAATATATCTACATGACGGCAAGTGCATTTTTCAGTCTTTTTCTTTCTTTCTTTTTAATATAAGGCAACTGTGGCATGTTGATGTAAATGAAAAAGGTGCTGGAAGACAGAATTGATGTTCTGGGTGAACCCCATTGCATCCCATGAGGTGTCCTTCCTGGAAAGCCTGGGTTGGACACACAAGGGACAATTGAGCTTTATATCTGTTGTTCTAAAGAGCAAAGGAGAACAATATTAGGGATAAGTTTCCTGACATAGAAACTTGAAATCCTCTTAGAGCTAGTCTAGATCAAAATAATGATGGAAAAATATTACTCCATTTTTCTGAACAGGTACTTAAAAGTACCATGAGCAGAGTGAAATCAAACAATCCTACAGATTGTGAATCCTTAGAAGAAAGATTAAGAATACAGCAAATTCAGCCAGGCTCGGTGGCTCAGCCTGTAATCCCACGCCTTTGGGAGGCTGAGGTGAGTGGATGACCTGAGCCCGCGGGTTCGAGACCCTCCTGGGCAGCAAGACCTCATCTCTACAATAAATCAAAAAATCAGCCGGGCGTGGTAGTGCATGCCTGTAGTTCCAGCTACTTGAAAGGCTGAGGTGGAAGGATCGCCCGAGCCTGGCAGGTCGAGGCTGCGGTGGCCAGGAGCGGCCACTGCACTCCAGTCTGGGCGACAGAGTGAGACTCCAACTCAAAAAAAAAAACAAAAACAAAAACAAATCAAAACAACAAAGAATACAGCAAATTCTTTTATTATAAAACAATTGCAGCACCACTGTAATAACAGCATATTTTGAATGAATAGAGCTTCAAGTTAGAAAGGTGATCAACTGATAGTCTCTATCCAATTTTGTTCCTCCTGGTCTCCAATGTGTTCTCTACATTGGAGCCCGAGAGGTGTTTTGAGGTGGAAATGCTACAGCCTCACCACTCATAAAACACTGTTATGGAAATGCCCAAATGCTTATGATGACCAACACAGGTGCTATATGATCTAGCATCTACCTACCACTCTGCATTCCCTTTACCCTAACTCACATGTTAACACCACACCCACCCACACCAGTACCCGCCCCACACACATTCATATACCCTTGAAATCTGTTGGCTCTTAATTTTTTTTTTTTTTTTTTAGAATTGCTCTGTTTCTTTTTACCACAGGGCATTTCCATAAGGTGACTTCTTCCACAAGAACTCCTCTCCTCCCATCTCCCTTTATCCAGTCAACTAATTCTGATCATGTTAGCAAGATCTTCTCTTTCTCTAAAAGTATTTACTTGCGCCCCTCTAACCAGTACATTTTTTTTATTATATGCTTTTAAGAAGCCCCACTTCTTTTATTTTCTTTTCTTTTAAAAAGATTTAACATAGGACTCATGTCCACTCTTATTTTTCATTTTATTTTCATTAAAATATACTTATTTTAAAAATACTTTGGAGATTACTAAGTTGTAACTTCCACGAAGTCAGGATCATCTATGTCTGTCACTCGGAAAAAAAAATAAAAAAGATTGATTGAAAGAACTGAATGATTAAGTCAACATCGATGATCCAGGGAACATACAGCTGGTATCCTTAGTTCACTATTTAACCTTGCTGGTGATTTTACATTTGTTTAGTTTGAAGTATGAACTCTGATCTTACTTATTTTATTAGAAACTCTGTGGGAGATGTGAGACAGAGATTGCTATCTATTCTGTATAATAAAGAAACTGAGGCAAGGTAAGAGGAAATCATTTTTATAAGTTCCTTCAATAAGAAAAGTCAGGTAGGTATAGAAATGCAACTTACATCTGAATTCTACCCAAATTACTTTTTTTAACATCATGTTTGAAGCTTAGCTATCATTTTCTCCATTATATCCAACACAAAACACACACACACACACACACACACACACACACACACACACACACACACACACACTTTCTCATAGAATTCCTAAAATGTGGTAATTAGGCATTAGAAAAATGAGAAAGATACCAACGGGGGAATCCAGATTTGGCACAAACAATGAAGGCTTCAGAATCACATCACATAGGCCTGGGGTAACTCTTAGCACTACCCTTTACTGGTTATTTGATGTTTCATAAATTAACTAAATTGTATAATGTTGAATTTTCTTCCATTATAAAATAGTGTCAATTCCTTGTATGGATTGTGAAAAAAATCTAAACAAGTCTTTATAAAATGTCAGTTATGATTGTTGGCGTGTAGTTTGTTTAAATATAAGTTAAGGCCAGGTATGATGGCTCATGTCTGTAATCCCAGCATTTTGAGAGACCAAAGCAGGAAGATTGCTTGAGACCAGGAGTTCAAGACCAGCCTGAACAACATAAAGAAACTCCATCTCTACAAGAAATTAAAAAAAAATTATACAGACATGGTGGCATGCACCTGTAGTCCCAGTTCCTTGGAAGTCTGAGGTAAAAGGATTACTTGGACCCAGCAGGTCAATGTTGTGGTGAGCCATGACTGCACCGCACTCCAGCTTGGGTAACCGAGTGAGACCCTGACTCCAAACAAAACAAATATAGGTTAGAGTTCAACCAGTATCATTTAATGCTATGTTCCCCTGCTAGATTTCCTGAACCCCATGGTCTCTGATTCACATTGAGACTGAGCCAAGTGTGTTATCAGAACGAGGTGCACTTGTGGGATGTATCCTTGACATCAGCAGAAGGATAAACATGTGTTTTCTGAAAAAAACATTCTTATTTTTAAATAAAAGAGCCCAGCATTACATTTTTTGACTTTGAATAAGAATTTTTCCTACCTACTTTTTAAAGCATTTGGACAACTATGAATCATGTTTCTAAATTAATGTACTCCATTATCTAAGTCTTGGAGAAGGAATAGAAACTACCCCGGCGTGCAGCACCTGAAAGAAATTTGCACCTGTCTAAATGCAAATTCTTCTGAAAACATATGAAATGCAGGCAACTATTGTAAGAAGGATAGGGTCCATGAATACCAATCTGTAGCTAAAGTGTTTATAATACAAACATTACTAGTGATAATATCAGAACACTTTCTGGGTTATCCACCTATGCTTCTTTCTTTTTATTTTGGAACCCATCTGAAAAAGAGTCTGGATTCAATGGAGTTCAAGGTTACTTAGTATTGGTAGACACAAAAAGATTTGTTTTTATGTCAAGCACTTGGTGTTAAAGATAAATGCAAATAATATTTTTTCAAGTACATTTTCACATTTGTAGGGCAAACCCATAGTGAGAGAGTAAATAGAATGTATTTCCTTTAAAGAACCATTGGATAGTCAAGTTCAGTGGTATAAGTTTACTTTAAAACATCAGAAGACCAAAATTTTATCTGCTAAACCCATAGGTTATAACTGTATCTTCCAAACTGAGCAATTATTCTGTCTGCGAACCCTCCATCCCTCCACCACCCCTCATTTCCTGCCAGTTCTTAGAACTCAGCTCTCCTTTTACTAACTTTCCTTTTCTCTAGGTACATCTAAAGAATGTCAGGTTTTTGAAGTACCAGAGAGAATATGAAACCCAGGAGGCAGAGAGCAAGGAGGCAGAGAGCATGGAGGAAGAAAAGGAGTCTGAAGATTGATTGAAATAATAGCAAGAATGCATTGAGGTCTTTCTTTTGCATTTCTTACATAAACAGTAGTGCATTTTGGAAGGGCAGAATTCTGTTTATAGCAGAATAGATGCTATAAGCATTTCCAAATGTATAAACAAAATAATTATATACAAAATGCATGTGTCCCATATTTTACCAGCAAAAAATACGAAACTTGGTCCATCTTGTGAATGAAAGGGTGGACATTTAAACCTAGTTTTGCATAATATTCTTAATAATTTTTAAACACCTTTTCAGTACAATGCTCATTAAAATAGTCAATGAATAATAAGCAGTAAGTAAATATAAAAGAAACATTCATGGTCATTAGTCACAATTATTGTCAGGCATTCATAATGTATGTAAATTAAACTAACAGATACACTACAAAAATACTAGTATTCAGGCAAATATTATCAAAATGGGCAAAAAATGAGTAAAAATAATAACTCGTTAGAGTAAGAGAACAGAAAATCTACCCAAGCTCCCTGAAATGTGCATATACAGTAAACATATAGGCATGGAATAAAAAAGATAAATAACAGTAAATGGTTGAGCAAAGATTTAATATCTATGAGGCTCATAAAAATTAAAAGCATTGCAAGATTTTGCTGTTAATAAAGAAATGTGAAATTATAGACCAGAGATTGTCTACTGATGTGTGTCTTTAAGCTTGTAGTTGGTAAATTGAAGGAATGGTTAATGTTCAAGTGACCACTGGAATACATGAGTCATGAATGAAGGAATCTTGGATGGTATGGGTTCATTGAAATAGCTCAGGTACCTAGAATAAGGCCTAACACAATGAGGATACTCACTAAATATTTAATGTATAGATCTTCATACCAATACATTTGAAATATTAGGTTAAAAAAACAAATTTCTAGAGAAAAAAAATTGGATTCAAGAAGGACTAGAAAATCTTTAAAAACTATATGAACATTAAAGATATATAATCAGTAGTACATAGTCACTAGTAGAAAACCTTTGTTAAATATTCAAAGAGTGGATAATTCCAATCTTACTTGTTCTTAATACAAGCATTTGCAATTTGTTTTATAAGTTAGTATAATCTTGATATCAAAAGCAGAAAAGGATAATGTAAGGAAAAAAACTAAAAAACAAACTTATTAATTGATATAAATGTGAATGTCCTAAACAGACAGCATCCAATTACAGCAGATTTACGAGTAAAGACTCTGTGGCAAATATCCTACTTCACAAACAACAAACCCAGATACCTCACACTCTTAATAAACAACTGGGTTCATATTTGTTAAAAGAATTTTACAGGAACCATCTAAACACAAACAAAAAACAAATGGACAAACGAAAGTTGACCCTGCAGGCATATGACAGTTGGGGTTATGTCTGCCAGTGCCGAAGATACTAGATCTTAGGTGTTTGTAGTGGTTCAGGAATACCAAGGAACTAGATGGGAATGCCACATCTTCTGGAAGTGTGTTGCAAGAAACTGACCTGGATTAACAAGCAGCAAGGAATTATTCTGTCCTGGGATTAATTATTTCACAAACAATTGTGGGTATATTTATCCATTGATCTATAATTAGTAAAGGTAAGTAAATCTAAAATTCCCAGACTTAGACATGAGGGGGTAAACTTGCCAGAGGGTGGCTTTGCTACCAGCAGAAGCTAGCCTCTTGTGCAGAAAAGGTCTAGACATCCAGATATAAGGAACTCCCATAGAATAAAATCAAAGTTGATCATACAAGTAGTTTGGTATTACTTTGTTAAATGAATGTGCACATACCCTATGGCTGATATTTCACTATTTTTGTATACATTAGAGATAGTATTGCATTCATACACTGGGAGATCTGTTTGGACATTCATAGTAGCATTGTTCATAATATTCAAAAAATGTTAAAAGTTATCCAAAGCACCATCAACATTAGACTGAATAATTTATGTGTATATATAATACTGTACAACAGTGAAAAAGAAATTACTACATTACATGTTGATAAATCTAGGTCCATAATTTTGAGTGGGAAAAAAAATCAAGTAATACAGTAATATGTACAATATTATTTCATTGAAAACAAGAAAATCTAAACAGTAGCAAGGAAGGATAATTAACACAACGTCTAAGGTTATTTTAGGGAGCAAGCAAGAGTATTTGAAAGTTATAGATGCACAAAAGACCTCAAAAGTTCAGGCAGCATTCCTGTTCTTGAAGGTGGTGGCCACATGACTGTTTACTTGTCATTTTGTTTTTTTAATGTCCATATATGCCATATGTGTATGTGTAAGTGTGTGTGCATTTAATTTGTATGTATGTATGCTATATTTTATTCTTTTAACAAAGAATAGGTAGTGGCTAGATTGTGATAGCCGCTCTTTTTTTTTTTTTTAAATCAATATTTTTTATTTTGATATTGTGGGGTAGAGTTAAGGGTTAGGTATACAAATATGCTTTGTTCAGGCACCCTTCTTGATAAGGGTGTCTCCCTGTCCCCAGACAGATATTGACTAGCATTAATCCCACCTCCCTTCCCCTCCCCCCCTTGGTTTCCTACCACTGTCAATTCTTTTCTTATAGTATTAAGATAGAAGTTCAAGGTCCTCTATATGAGTGAGAGCATGTGATACTCAGATCTTTGTTTCTGTGAGAGATCACTCAGTATTATAGACTCTAGCTCCATCCAGGTTGCTGCGAAATTCATGATTTTGTTCTTTTTTATGGCTGCACAGTATTCCATCGTGTATATATGCCACATTTTTTAAAGCCAATCCTCTTTTGATGGACAGCATGGTTGATGCCAGGTTCTTGCTATTGTGAACAATGCTGCACTAAACATACGTGTGCAGGTATCTTTTTGATAGAGTGATTTGAGTTCTTCAGGGTATATTCCCAGTAGGGGGATTGCGGGGTCATAGGGGAGGTTGATATTTAGAACTTTTAGGAATTGCCATACTGCTTTCCACAGAGGTTGCACTAGTTTACACTCCCACCGACAGTGTAGAAATGTTCCCTTTTCACCACATTCTCTCCAGCAACTGTTATTTTTTGAGTTATTGATAATTGCCATTCTGACCGGAGTTAGGTGGTATCTCAGTGTGGTTTTGATTTGCATCTCCTTGATGATCAATGAGGTTGAACATTTTTTCATGTGTCTGTTGGCTACTCAGATGTCTTCCTTTGAGAAGTGTCTGTTCATATATTTTGCCCAATTTATAATGGGGTTGTTTGTTTTTTTCTTTTCGACACATTTGAGTTCCTTTTAGATCCAAGATGTTAAGCCCTTGTCGGACCTGGTGTTGACAAATACTTTTTCCCAGTCTGTGGGCTGTCTCCCTGCTCTCTTGATGGTTTCTTTGGCT